>NW_015652151.1:376114-381152 GCF_001515625.1 Sinocyclocheilus rhinocerous
ATATATATATACAGTATATAAATTTCTATTTTGGGCAAATGTAAAGGTCCTTTCGCACCAAAAGTGAAATAAATAACCCTCAGTCATTCTGGACTGCATGAAACATAGAATGTAGGAGAAGAAAGTTCAACACTCTGCAGCAATAAAAAAGAAAAAGAAATGTCATGTTTATCTTAAGACATTTTTGCTTATTAATATGGTTGAATTGGATCATCGAAGGTCGGCAGCAAAGACATTGGTTAATAAAATGTGATTAAATGCATAAAAGATATTTGTGTTATTTAATACATTTAATTATTGCAGGTTTGCATTGCACTGCTTCCATTCATTTTGAAGAATACGGAATCTGTTTTTGTTCGAGTGAAATGAGAGAATGCATAATCATATTTAGTCTAGAACTACAGTAACATCATGTTCACTCAGCAAACACAACGCCTCTGCACTTACTTCCCATTTCTTGGGGACAGGAGAGCTGTCAGTCAATAAATGGGAAAACAAAGTAGCTTGCGTTACTTATTTGAAAAAGTCATTCAGATATTTTATTGTAAATTAAAAAGTAATGCGTTACTTTACTAGTTACTTGAAAAAAAGTAATCTGATTACGTAACTCGCGTTACTTGTAATGCGTTACCCCCCAACACTGGTGATGTGTCGTTCATGAACGGTTCGTTCAATTTGAACAAATCTTTAATATAACTCGGGAACATCAAGTCGTCTCAGCGAGAGATTCGTTAATTTCATGTTGACCGCGCATGCACAACATCCTATTGATTCTTTACAGTAAACAGAAATTATTAGTTCACCTCTCGAGTCTTCGTTTGTTCTTTTGACACGTGAAGTGACAGCAGTATTTGATACAGAAATGAGTTAATAATTCCCAACCTTCCTTATAAACACGTTTACAATTATGTGATGTGTTTCTGGTCTCAAATTGTAGCTTTTTTATTTCTTACAATTTATACATTTGCAAATTTCTGTCATGATGCTTAACATTGAATGTGATAATAAAGAGGCTTAAACTTTATCCATATGATGAGGAAAAATCACTTTGATAAAGCAAAGATACCTATATATAATAGCAGCAAACAGTTAATAATATGCAATGTTTGTGTTTGTTGTAAAATACTGAGCCGGGAAGCAGGCACGCAACAGACAAAAGAACGAACAATAAAGATCGGGAGGTGAGGAAACAGACTGCATAACCTAAAACAGTGAATTAATCATTACTGTTTCTCATCATTTAATTTGGTCGTGGTTGCATTATAGTTTTATAGCATTGACAGTCTTATTCGAAATGTTGCGTATGTGTTGTGGAACTTGGCTATTAATATGTAACCTTTTAATTATATTCTGCTGAAATGAACGAAATGACTCAGAAAAAAGATTCGTTCATTTTGATCAACGAGATTCAAAGATCCGAGTCAGTAGAATGATCCGATCTTCCCATCACTATTATTAAAACGGTTAGGTCCAGTCCTCGATTCTGATTGGTCAGCAGGTGTGTTTTATTCATGATAAAGCGCGGCTATGACCGCTTCACCCAACGGTTCTGTGTATCAC
Source organism: Sinocyclocheilus rhinocerous (assembly GCF_001515625.1). Taxonomy (NCBI): domain Eukaryota; kingdom Metazoa; phylum Chordata; class Actinopteri; order Cypriniformes; family Cyprinidae; genus Sinocyclocheilus; species Sinocyclocheilus rhinocerous. The sequence goes on from NW_015652151.1 coordinate 377,675, forward strand.
TGCGCAACATCCGTAGCAACATAATCTATAATATAGCATCAAAACTGAATATTACTGTATTTATTCGTTTCTGTTTCAGATATGTTACTGTATGTCCATCAGTTTACACTGTAACGATGCCTCCACATTTGCGAGGTGTCGCGAATCGGTCTGCTTTAAACTAAAAGACAGGAAAGAGACGTTTTCTCATGCTGTGAGATAAGCAGATGTGTGTGTGTGAGAAAATATTATATCCAGCATATTCTTCAACGCGGAAGTAAGCCTATGGGCGACACTTCCGGTTCATTAGCCGCTATAGGAATATAACGAGTAGAATTACAACGTATGGTAAAACTGTTTGCACTACAAACAAGTGTTTATATGACCAATATCGAGTACGAGAGTGATATTGCGTTTATACAACAGTTCGACGGAACATGTTTGTAATTAAACAAGAAACAACGGAGTGCCTAATAAAACCCTTTTTTGTGCGGAACTACTTCCTTCCGCCACGGATTCAAAGCTCAAGTTGACAGTTAAACATGCGTCACTTTTAGAATTCGTATCAAGGGCATGTGCTGCTTCAGTTAGGTTATTAATGAGAAATAATGAGGTTGACTTGTGTTTCTAACATCTTCAAATCCAATACTGCTCATAACTCTGTTTTTAGAACAGTAAAAGCTTTTTTACTGTAATCGCAATGTTATATTGAGTCACGTTTATCATGAAAGCATATATACCCCCACTTTATTAGTATTTAATTTAGTATATATATACCTTGAACTTTATTCTTGAACAGATTCAGACAGTATTAAGCAGTATATAAAAAGTGTTTCTGTTGCTCATGAAAACGTTTCTGAAGATAATACATTAAATAATATGGTAAGACACACCAATTTGCAATATCAAGCAGCAAAAGGAGCGGTTTTGTACTGTTAAAAATAGCTGGAAGCGAATGAGACCGGGAGTATAGAATTTATAAATTACAAATACCCATTTTTACGGGAAGAATAAAGGTGCGTTCGACTTCATGCGGCGCCGCGCAAACCGATCGGCGGCTGACTTGAAGCAGTGCATGCCGGTTAGAAATTTAGTCCGACTTGAACCGGCGCCGACGCCACGTCACTGTCACATGTAGATTCAAAGTACCGCGAGAGCGTTTCGCGTTTCTGAAACGTCTGTGTATTTGACAAATATTGCATTTAATTCACTTCATCTGTGATAGCGTATGCAAACACCGCGTGAGCGTCACTAACGGGAGCAGAAAGTGTCCGGCTTGACAGCTCCGTTTTCAACTCCGCCCCCGACTGCAAGCGGCTACTCTCGTTGATCGCCGACTGTAGCCGTGCTTCAAGTCGAACGCACCTTAAGGTGGATATGGTGTTAAAAAATAAACGAGATTGCAGATGAGAACAGTTACTTTTCTGTATTTTTATTTGAGATCGAAAAGATGAGGAATGTTACACCTGAGCATTCTCTTACCGTTTACTGTTGTTGTCAGGAACTATTTTTTAGCGGAAGGGTAACATTTACTGAATTTACTTCAAAAAAGTAACATCAATACATAAATTTTTGGTTTTAATAATTTTGTGTGGTAACCGTTTTATAAAAGCAATAAGGTACTCATGGCGTGCTGTATTGTGAATAAGTCACGCCTCGAGTATCTTATTGCTTATTGTTGTAACCGCATCAGCTGTGGAGTATAAATGGAAAAACCGACCCGAGGGACAAAGTGTCCACTTTGCTTTTAGACAAAAGACATTCAGACCAGAACATCATTAGTTGATTTATATATACCTAAGATGGTCACAACACAATGGAAGATGTTCACAGACCTCTAAAACCATCTCGCCTTTATTGTTCTGTCTTGCAGGTTGCTGGGGTCAGAGCTGTAATCGCACGAAGGCTTATTTTGAGTCCAGGAATTTCTTCAGCGTTCTCCATTGGGATCCTGTTGATGTTCCGGGTCAAACGCTTCTCTACAGCGTCCAGTACAACCAGTGAGTGACAGAGACGAGAGCAAAATAGGGCTGGACCTCTGCTTTTCCTTCCACCCCCCTCCCCCCTTTTTCCATTTATAGCATGCTAGGTACAATTGCACAGATAAGGAGATTTTTAAATATATTATCATATTAGAAGTACATTGTTATTATTACATATATCATGTTAATACATAATCTCTTTTAATATATATATATATAAAGAGACCACTGTTGCATGAATATATATTATTAAAATGTCAAATTAATATAAAAACATATTAACATAATATATTAAAAAGCAAATTTAATAAACATATAGAGAGAAAGAGAGAATGTTTGTTGTACTAAATTATATATGATAAAATACAATAATGCAATAAAGTTATAATGTATTATAAAATTTTTTAAATTAATGTAATATATATATATATATATATAAGAGACTATGTTGTGATACAATTACAGACATACATTTTTTCACATCATGATATTACATTTTGGTACAGTAACTGCCGAACACTACTGAGAGAATTAATAGGGGTTTGACACAGTCCTTTGAATTAATGGGAGCAATTTATTTAAAGAAAAACACAAGCACTGACGTTGAAGAAAACGCACACATTTTTTATGCTAATGTCATGCTTATGCCTGTGCTCACATGGCATTATCATTTTAAAAACATCTGAAATAATTTGTAGTGTTTTAAAAATATAATAAATGATTTGGCCATGGGTTTAATGTTTTCCTCTCAGTCCTTTGGTTTTCTGTGAATAACATTGTGAAGTCTGTGACTCGTGACTTTGGTGAAGGACGCGCTGTGGTCGGCCGGCTGTGAATCTCTGAACTGCAATTAGAAAGCAGCAGGAAGAAGCTGCGTCTGCGAAATGTTGCCGGCCCTTTCTGGCCGAATCTTCTGCACCAGTCAGTTACGCTTTACAGAGAAACTGATGGGGAAAAATAAATGTGATGGGAACGGAGCGAGCAGCAGTGCATGCTGGGAGGGTCAGTGGGGCAGACAGCGGATGAGAGACGAAAGCTTCAGAAGCTCCAGATAATCCCACATCAGTCCAACCTCTTCACCTCTCCACCCATATTGGAGCTTTTGAGCTTTGAATGGTTTTCATACGCTTTTCATTTCTTATTTTTGCTCCGTTATACAGTAGTAGATATATGATTACAGCAAAATAGTTCAGTGCCTGCTTTTTTTAAAACATTTATGATCAAAGATATACATCATATATCGAAAAAAAAAATATATATATATATATATAATTTATTTTTATAGAATACTTATTTATATAAATAAAATTCGTGTTATAATTATTTTATTTTATATTTTTATATAAATTAGTTTTGTTTGTAATATTTTATAGTTATACGTTTTTCATTTATTTTTATAGAAATAATATTTGTTAATTTAATCTTAATTTTAAAATTAATTTAATTAAAAATAATTTGTACTAAACTTATCTTTTTTATATAAAATATTTTCTTTTTTATATTTTAAATATAAACTT
>NW_015652151.1:382009-403359 GCF_001515625.1 Sinocyclocheilus rhinocerous
ATAAACTTTTTTTTCTAGAAGTGCATTTTTATATTTGCTAGAAATAAGTTATTTTCTTCATTTTTAATTTTAAAAAAATTATTTTGTATTAACTGCCCTTTTTTACGTTTGTAATTGAACAAGTTCAACGAAAACACTTTTTCCAAATTAAGGTCGTTGCACTGAGAATTTGCATTTATTGACTTAATATATTTATAGCTTGAGTTGTTCCAAAGATAACAATGAGCATGCAATATCTGATAAATGATGTAACACGTGATATGACATATGCACACAGTAAACAGGGTGTGTAATGATGTACCAGGTGAAGAGCAGGAGAGCTAGTTTAGGCTAAATAGAATCTGGTTAGTCTGGTCAATTTAAAAGAGTTTCTGTATGCACTGCGACTATGATTAAACAAGATCTGCATTAAATGGGTGCTGATTCATTTCCTTTGTGTCTGTCACGTGCAACTTTATTGAATGTAAGTGAGTATCTGCTGTCGTTCTTCTGACTGAAGTCTGTTCTGTTGCAGTTATGGGAAACCGTATGAACCAGTGACGTGGTGTGAGAACATCTCCACTCCTGTTTGTGACATGACGGATGTGATGACCCATGTGATGAGCGATGTGACCTCTAAATATCATGTCAAGGTCAGTGCCGGTGGACGGTGCTTGGGAGAGGTGATGTTCACTCCGTTTTGGGAAAGTAAGTTATTTTGTATTTACTTCAGCTCAAATTATGTTTGTGGTCAAGCTAAAGGGATAGTTCACCAAAAATGAAAATGTGCTGTTAATTAACTCACCCTCAAGCCAACTATACAAGATGTAGGCACATTTTTCTCTTCAGTTGAACAGTAAAGAAGATTTTTATCTTTTAGATTTTTGAAACCGTGATCACTGGTGATTCATAAATGCAAGTCAATGGCTACCGGCACTTTAAGAGTAAAAAAAACACATCAGGCAACTCAAAATTAATCCATGTGGCTCCTGACAATATATTGAGGTCTTATGAAGCGAAACGATCAGTCTGTGCAAGAAACTCAACATTATTTACGTCATTGTAATCCAGAGCCTTAGGTAAACAGTCTGGAGTGATGTCCGGTTCACGAACAAATCATCCTGGCTACATACACACTGCAGCTAAATTCGGTTGTCAGTTCACCTTTTACTCCTTAATCGGGTTCTGTACACACATAATTCACTAAAATACAACCGCATTTACAGAAATTCTACGCAGTGTGTTACGTAATTGAACTGAACAACTAGTCGTTAATGACGTTTTTGAACATGCACCAGAAATGTGCCTTCATCTGTATGTGAGATGCAAGAAAATAACAATGAAAGAAGTCTTAATCTTAGCACATTTTGACACGGGGCTAGTTGCGGCTCACAAACCCTGTGGTAAAGTGTCAGTGTTGCCAGATCTTCATAGAAAAGAGAGAAAAAAAAACAACAAACAAGGACAGGCACAAAAAACACTAAAACACCCAAATGCTTTGTTTTATAGCACTAAAAAACCATATATCTCATATCCGCAACAGACCACTTTATTAACTCCATAAAGTGCCTGGCTTTATGAGCTAAGACCGAACAACATACCTAAAAGCGCTTGTAAATATGAGGACATGGCAACACTGCAAGACAGCGCTCTCTAAAGCAGCCTCCCGAGCATAAACAAAACACAGCACGTCTATCAGCGGTAGTCTAGTTAAAATTGACGGACAAAAAGAGTCTTTAGCCAAAAAATGGCACATACCAAACGGCAAAGACGGCAAAAATGTTAATTTTGACTTATTTTTCTGAAAACACGACAATAATTTTTACTTGTCTAGAATATCCTTCTTGATTTAAGAATTTTTAGATATCTCGGCTGGAAACAAGACAAAAAATCTAAGTAAGAAAAGTAGTTTTTGCAGTGTAATTCAAATATCCGATAAGTGTCGCTAAAAGTTAATGCTGTATCGTGTTGGAAATATCCCCTACACCAAACCCAACCCTAAACCTACCAGATAGTGTCAACAAATGCAGAAGTAATATAAAAAACACATTTGTTGATGCAGCCGTGCCATTTTAACTTCCTTATGCGGATCTGAGTTGTTCTGTCGAACCGTCGTTTCACGGGGTTCGTATCTGAGCTCTTCATCTCTCAAGTGCAACGCCGTATCGCGTGAGCTACCGAGCAAACATTAGAATTAATTAGAAAACTCACGCATATGAAGCTGGATATGTGACGAGACGTTCAAAAGTATCAGTTTTCAAATTTCGCAGCATGTTAAAATTGTTTAGAATTCATAACATAATATTCCTCAAGTAATTATGCGAAAATTAGGCTTTATTAATGGAAACTGTGGACCTGCAAATCATATTTTGTGTGAAAAAGAATAAAAGTTGTTGGAGTTTTACTGCCTCTAGTGTTTCATTTCAACTGGAAACTGCAGCGATTCGTGTGTATAGGTACGTTTTTTTGAGTTTCGCAGAAATGTAGGTAGAGGCATGTTTTTCCAATGAGCCTATGTTGGATGTCATTGTGTGATTACGTAAACCAACTAGGGATGTGAACCAGTTCATTGAAACAAACAGTCCCAAAGAACCAGTTCGCGGAAAAGAATCATATTTCCTCATTTGCCTGAGGCTCTGGGTTACAGGTAATAATGTTGTAAATAATGTTCAGTTTCTTGCACAGACTGATTGTTTCACTTCATAAGACCTCAATATATCAGTCAGGAGCCATGGGGATTAATTTTGAGTTGCCTGATGTGCTTTGTTTGACTCTCAAAAATGTGCAGCCGCTGACTTGCATTTTATGAATCACCAAGGACCACGGTTTCAGCTAAAAATCTTCTTTACTGTTCTGCTACAGAAGTAAACTCACCTACATCTTGGATGGCCTGAGGGTGAGTAAATTAACAGCTAATTCTCATTTTATGTGAACTGTCCCTTTTAACAACAACATCTTAAACAGCAAACATCATAAACTGTCTTGATGGTTTCTCAAAATCTGTCTCTCTGTCTCGTTTCAGCCACATTCGCAGCTCCGCAGCTGTCAGTAACGTCAAACCAAACCCATCTGAATGTGACGGTTTCGCCGCCGATGGCCGCTTGGAACTGCTCTATTGAGAATATCGGCTTTTGGGGAAAAGGTTTCCAGAGATCCTCGATTAAGTACACAGTTCGTCTGACACATCCCGAGTCACTGGCTGGAAAGGTTATTATTCCTGATTCTCCTTCAGTCGTTATTAGGATCCATTAGGATTCATGTTATTATTTACTTACTTAACTTTATTGTCCTTCAAAGCAATTCTTTATGTATTAGTTGCTGTCTCCATATATATGTGTGGAAACCTGTGCATTCTGTCTTTTTGCAGGTATTTGAGGACACGTCTCGCTCAGTGTTTCTTTGGCTTGTGGAGACAGACGTGCAGTACTGTGGTGATGTGTTATATACACTCACACATCCCGGTCGGTCCAGTCCCAGTGAAAATGCCTCCTTTTGTGTGACTGTCTCAGGTAATTCAACAGTTTGTGCTTTGATTGATGTGTAGAAAACTATAGTCCACATTCCGATGACTGAATCTGAACACCCATCATTTAGGAAAACAATTCATGTTTTCAGTGTTTTATTGTTTCCCTTCATTAATACCCTAACTAAATCTACAATTTACATTATTTATTTATTTATTTATTCATTCATTCATTCATTTTTGAGCTTATTCTTTTTTATTATCATTATTATATTTATTTATTTTCTTAGACATGAATGTATATAGAATGCAAAATAATGATAGCAAATAAGACAAAGTCATTTTATTTTACTATTATGTAACAGAAAATGTGCACTATATACGATTGTCAACTACTTATTTATGTATTCATTTATTCATATTTTTTGCTTTTTTTTTTTTTACAAATTTTTATTTATTTTCCTAGATGAATGGCCACAGTGTATATAATGCAAAATAATGAAAGCAGTTGAGACAAAGTTGCTGAAATTAAATAGTAACCTATTTCACAGTGTTTACTATTATATAACAAAAAATGTGCATTATATACAATTGCCAACAAATTACTGATTTATGTATTTATTTATTTATTTATTTATTTTCTTAAACATAAATGGCTAGTATATGATGCAAAATAATGACAGCAATTGAGACAAAGTTGTTGAAATTAAATAAAACCCTATTTCACAGTGTATTCACATCATTATATACGATTGCCAGCAGATTTTATAAGTGACACCAAACTGAACTTTATATTCATCTGCAATTTCTGTGTCTTTCAGCACCTAAATCCTGGCTTCATATATTAATATGGCCTTGTCTGCTGGCTCTGCTGCTGCTGATCGTTCTACCCATCATGCTTTGCCAGCTGTCAGTAAAGAGAAAGAGCTCCTTACCGAAACCGCTGGTAAGTGATTGTGTCATATTCACTGTGGGAAATTCCAGGTGAACATACCTGGAATGGGCTCCCATCTTACCGGCAGTGAAAAGTCCTGTTTGACAAGAGCGTCACGTTTCTCTTAAGCCCCTGAAGGAATGCGTCTTATCTGCACATTGCTCTCGGCAACACAAAATGAGTTTATCATGTCGATTACGGTAAGCAGAATTAAACATCTGCTGCCAGAACAACAGTCACGGATTTTCCTTGCAGCACTTCTGCGCTTTCATGGATTATTTACCCTGTTTTGGATTTTGAGATATTATAAAAAGTCTTATCCGTTTGTGATGTGAAAAGATAAATCATGCATGTTGATATTTGCTCAGTAAATTGGCTCAGTTTGAGTTCTTGTGTAACCTTGTGTAGTTGTGTTGATTAATCAAGTCAATATTTGGCTTCACAAAACGTCTTTCACTTAAACTTCCCTGTGGACTACGACTCGTTTGATGAATCAATTCTGCTTCATTCTGTTTCAAATACATGAATCTAGAATCAAATATGATCGTATGTGAATTTTATAAGTCAGGGATTTCCACACATTTTTGTCAGCCAAATCTTTGACCTACAATATTTACTTGAAGTAGGATAAATATTTCAATAACTTAACAGCATATTTGCATGTTCATGTTTCTCTGATGTTGATTAATGTTCACATGACATGCATTAACCACTTTTTTATTATTTTATTTTTATTATTTTAAATTATTTATTTTTGGGGTTTAAATGATTGTTTGAAAGTTTTATTTCGATTGTTTTATTTGAAAATGATTTCTTTTCATTTGAAATTTTTCTTATTTAATTGGTTTTTAGTAAGTGTTTTGGTTGCTTTTGTAATTTTTTGGACATTTTATGATTTAATTAGTTTGTAGTGTTTAAATATTTTTTATTTTGCAATGATATATTTTAATTCAACATTTTTTCTGATTTAATTAATTTGTAATTAGTGTTTATTTTTAATTTTATTTATTATTTAAATTTTAAAGGTGTTTTATTTTTATCATTTTTAAATTATTTATTTAGATTTTACATTTTATGATTTTATACATTTTTAGCACGTGTTTTATTTAGATTTTAATGTTTTTATTTTACAATATATCTTAATTTGACATTTCTGATTTAATAGATTTTTTAGTGTTTTATTTCGATTTGCTTTTATTTAAAAATTATTTATTTTTATGTGATATTTTATGATTAAGTTGATTTTTATTTAGTGTTTTATTTAGATTTATATTTTAAGATGATTTTTTTTTTTTTTTTTTGACATTTTTATTATTTAAATGGTTTTTAGTAAGTTTTTTATTTGCGTGGTTTTTATTTTAAAATTATTATTAGCTTCAAATTAGCGTCATAAACTCACGATTTGGGAAACATAGTTAAAAGTGATTTAAGTGACCAAACGTCCCAGTTTACCTGGGATAGACTGGTGTACCAGCAATTTATTTAAAAATATAAATATATATCCTAAATATCCGATAGGCTCAAAAACTCTCTCCTCTCCCCGTAAAACAGATCCTGCCAAAGAACAGCAGTCCTGCGTTTTGTTCATATCCCAGAGACGACATCTCTAAAGTGGAAGTGTGGTCCGGATTTGTTGCGACGGTTGATCCACAGGCTGTTTTTCCTACGCCTAAGTCAGAGATCGTGGTTAATGATGCTTACGCATCCCAGGAGCCCTGTGACCAGGAGTGGACACACGATCAACCGGACATCCCGGTCCAGGACAGCCCAGAGTCTTCTGTGCACTACAGCATGATTGTGCCTGTCCAGATCTCCATCGAACCACCATCTGATGGCACAACAGATGAAACCCACTCGGATTCATTTGGTCCAGAGTCCATTTCGAGCTTTTCAATAAGACATTCAGACACCGAAAACAACAGCGGGCCACTGGTGGTACCGGTTAGACCCACTAAAAACGGTGCGCTGCAGTTTCACGACTGTTTATTCCAGTGTGACACTGGTCAAAATTCTCCAGAACCTTCCCAGGACTCAGAAGGTTTATCTGGAGAACAAACTCCTTTACTATCTGACCTAGTTCAAAAGGACTCCAGGTGTAGCTCATCCTACCTGCCCTTACATGTTTCTGATGTTGTGACGTCAAACTACAGGCAAAACTGGCTGCCAGGGATTCCTCTGGAGGGACAACAAGACCAGAGGACTTATGTTATGAGGACAGACCACCTCCAGGACTCAACTGAACCCGATGAGGACTTCATAGATGAAGAGGAACCTAGAGTTGGTGTGATCTTTCTGGACAGGTGGATGGTGGAGACACAGGGATTGACTTTGTCTTGCAACTAAACCGGCGGAGCTTCTTGCTCATCTCAGTGCTCATCTTAGTACGTCCATGCAAGATATAAAAAAATGTTAAACGATCATCTGTCGGATTTTGCCAGCTCATTGCATCAGGTAGTTGTGTAGGAAGTGGCGCAAGTTTGAGAGTTCGTACAAACGTTATGAGTTCACTAGCTTCACTTAAAGGTCTTTCCGTATGAAATCAACCAAACTTCAAAAACCTTCCCAGCTAAAATGCTTGATTTTGTTACTTTTTTCTGAAAGACAAACATAAAAAGTGATGAAAGCCAACATATTACGTAAAATATAGATTAATATTTACTGAGTAATCCACTATTTTGTCAAAATGTGGGGTCAAAATGACCCTTTTCACCTGAGATTTGGAGCCATATTATAGGTGGGAAAAATGACTTTAGAAAATGGCAGCTACATCATGTTAATATTACACAGAGATTGGTAGGTCTATTAGTAAAATCCGTTGACTTAAGCAATATTTGTTGCATTATGTGCCAATGGTGACCATTCAAAAATGGAAAAAATGCACTTTTTGTGATTTTTTCCAAAGTTTGCATGCCTGAAACTCAAGAAGTATTAAAGATATCTTAATGTTATTTTAGATGTTGGTTCTTAAGAAAAGTTTCTTTTGTAATCTTCATTTTTAAGGCCCAATGTGGTTCAGTTCCAGAGGTATTGGGGTCTCAATTTGGCTCCATGAGTAAATTGTTAAACTCTACACATTAACAGCGGTCAAAAACCAAATGCAAATACAAAATAGTGGATTACTTAGTAAATATTCATCCATAGCATGTAAAGTTTTGGCCTTCTTTCACAATTATGTATTTCTCTCAACAGAAAAAAAAAAAAAAATTATATATATATTTTAGCCAGAGACCTTGAGTTGAGTTGACACAAAATGACCCTAAAGGGAATTTCAAAAACAATGAGTGTTTTCAAACTGGCACTTTGACTGAAACTAAGCTTATCTGTAGCATTGCCATTTTCACAAGTGTTATACCATTTGTTTGTCAATATGTCTCTGTTTTAACTTATTTGACTATTTAATTAATGCATAATGCATAATGCATAATGCATGAGTCAAAATGCAGACAAACCTGAAATACATGTTGTAATTGCTGTGTTGTTGCATTTTCCAGCAACATTTTTACAACATTGACGGGTTTGACAGTATTTGTTGCACTAATCTGAATAACGTGAAGGTCAGCATGAAATACTGTTCAAAACCCATTTAACTTCTGATGCATTTCTCAGGGAAACAAGATATTCAAGAAACGTTTGCATATCTGTTTATAATCGGATTGATGGCTCAGTTGGACTGAAAATAGTTCATGTAAACACCTCAATCGATCTAATTGAGCTTGATCTGAATGGACATGAAATTCAACTATATTCTCAATCTGAGTAAAAAATACCTTTTGCACATGCACAGTGATAGGGTTACATACGTTTTACATCATTCGAATGTGTATAGTATGCCCTGAAGTTTTGTTTTGAATTGACCTACATGAAATGCACATGTAAATTAATATGTGAATCGTATTGCAACATTTATGGTTCATGTAAACAGAATTTTCAGAATCTGAAATCAGATTGGATTCGTTCTGACTGATGAAAATTAGTGCAAGTAAGCATACCAAATGAGAAAAAATGTCATGCAACTCTTGATTTTATCAGTTTTTATTGATTTGATCATAAAAAGAGGAAAGTAATAGAAAAATTTTAATAGCATGCAGTAATGAATCGCTTACAGTAAGGCAATGGATGCATTAAGAAAGTTAATGAGGCTCCTTTTGATTTCATGCTGACTTTTATGAAACATTTTAACAGTAACTTTGAAGGGTTTGGTCTTATTTCATTGTGCAGCTCTATACAAACAATGACAGACCTGGAAGGCGTGTCTGTAAAAACACGTCTTAAACATAATGCTGGAAATTTCCACACTCGTGAATTATATATTTGCATACCAGATAAAAGACTCTCATGTTCCTTGGAGTCGGTGTGAAAGGCTTCATGGGGATTTTACAGTCTGCAGCTATGAGGAAGTGCTGAAGTGTGTTAGGTGCTGCGAAATACCTCAGAAACACTGACAAAAGGAGGAAACGAACATATAATTGCAAGGTGAAGAAAATCAGGAAATCAGGAAAAACAACCCTAGTCTAAATCTTCCATAAACTTATGGCGAGTTGCAGACGCTTGATCCTCAAACATGTCAATTATGTTATTTAAATAATGTACTGTTCATCTCATATTGGACTAGCAGTGTATTGATTTGATTGGCATAGTAAAGTTTTTTTTTAAATGTGCTTTCACTTTAATTTTTGATGAGTCATTGTGAATATTACAGTATATTGGTTCTCTACTGTAAGGTTTGTTATGGTAAATTATGCTTAGTTTTGCTCGAAACATCACTTGTTTTGCAGCGCCGATCTCATCCACATTTAAACACTGTACAGAGAGCAAACAATGCAAAGGTCAGAGTCATTTTCATCACACGCTCATAAACCGTTCACAGTGATAATATGAGAAAATGATTATCTAAAGGTGACAAAGTTCCTCTGTTGTTGCGTGACAAAACAGGTCACCTTTCACCCGGAAAACAGAAGGAAAAATATATGCACTGGGTTCAGTAAGATTTTTAATATTTAAAAAAAAACAACAAGGCTGCATATATTTGATCAAAAATACAGAAAAAAATAATACAATTGTGAAATATTATTACAATTTAAAATAATGTTTTTTTATTTTAATATACTTTAAAATATAATTTATTTCTGTGATGCGCAGCTGAATTTTCATCATCATTACTCCAGTCTTCAGTGTCACATGATCCTTCAGAAATCATTAAAATATGCTGATTTGCTGCTCAAGAAACATTTCTGATTATTATCAATGTTGGAAACTGTTTTGTGACACTGACATTTTTGACATTGTTTCTGTAATGTCTCAAGACTTGTTTTGGATTCTCATTAGATTCTCAGTCAAGTGAAAGTTGAAGTAAACTTAGTTATAAAACTGTAATCATTAATAATGTCTCTCATCAGTTCATTATCTCCAGTGTCTCTGAGGCGTAATTAATTCAGATTCCCAGTGCTGGAAATATAATTTGGTTGATGATCTTACTCTTCCCCCAAAAATACACAGACTAGATATAATATATTTTAATTTTCACAGCTCATTATGAAGTTGGTGATTGATTTAGGTCGTGGTAACTTGTTAATCTGCCTTTTAAAGTTTAAAGTTTGTTTCGCCATCTGTTTCATTCTGTGCTTGGTAATTAATTGAATGTCTGTTTAATGAGTAATAATCAAATAGAACAGGTGCATGAAGGTTGGAATGTTCATTTTTATTTTACTTTTTTTAGAACAATAATGTGTAGAAAAGAGCAGTTTAAAGCACTGTTGTAGAGCAGTGCAGTGTTTGTGATCAGTGATTAAACATTCACTCCTCGCAGGTGTGTAGATTACAGGTGAAAGATCTGTGAGATGAAGGACTGGAGGTGTAAATCTCATTAAGGCTTTTAGGTTTTATATGGCTGTTAGTCAGCTGCGTTTTATATATTTATACAAGAGTTCTTTCTGGTCCTCAAAACTTATTGGCTGAGAGGTCTGTCCACACATGAGATATAGGTGCGGTCATTTAGTTAATTTCAGCAGAATATAATTAAAATGTTTCATGTTAATAGCCAAATTCCCCAACACATTTCACTTAAGAAAAAAACTATATTGCACCAATGTACCCACACAGAAATTTTGGTCAGATTTTTTTTTTTAAAAAGATTATCCGATCTCATTTTGCAAGTGACTTTTCTTTCTGTTTTAAAGATGCTTTCTTTTGATTGTTTGACTGCTCAAAAGAGAAAATAAATATAAAATATAACTTAAACATAAATATAACTTAATTAATTTGTGTTTCCTGCTAGATAAATTTCACATAAACAAAAATCCTGCTCTAAACCTCTCTTTTATTTATTTAGAGTTGATCTAGACAAGTATATGGAAACTATCCAAAGTTCTGTTAATCCTAAAGCAGTGAAAACTGCATCTCTATATTCATCCTGTGTGTCCTCTTGAGGTGAAAAAAACAAACAAACATATAGGCCTATAGGACTATAGTTAAACCATGGTAACCACAAATTAACCATGGTTTTGCTTCACTAACCATAGTTTAACCATGGTATTTGTAGTAAAACTGGTTATACTAAAAAAAAATAAAGGCGGTTACTACACTTTTACTGTAATAAAATCTGAATTTTCTTAAGGGATTTCTTTGTGTATTTTTCTTTCTTTCTTTCTTTTTATAACTGTACTGCCTTAATATTTTGATGTTTTTTACTGTTTAGAAATCAGAAAAAGATTCGCCATACGCGCTCCGAAGTCCAGGTCTGAATCAAATGATTCTCGAACCCGCTCCGAAGTTACGATTTAACTCAAATGATTCACAATCCGTGCTCCATCCCGATCTGAAAAAAGTATGGTGTACCATCATTTTAGGGATCGCCACTCCGAAGTTCCGATCTGAATCAAAAGATCGAACACGCTACGAAGTTCCCATCAAGGTACTAATGAACGTACACGCCCACTGCTGGAGCGGTTCTCGTTCTCGAGTCAAGAACCAGTTGCATCGGTTTTCGGATCACCGGTACACTCAACCGAGAACCGTTTCTTTCGGACACGTCCGATTTGAGAACCGATGAGCTGATGATACTGCGCATGCGTAAATGATTCGCGATATACGCGCTTTGAAGTCCCCATCTAAATCAAATGATTCGCGATATACGCGCTTTGAAGTCCCCATCTAAATCAAATGATTCGCGATATACGCGCTTTGAAGTCCCCATCTAAATCAAATGATTCGCGATATACGCGCTTTGAAGTCCCCATCTAAATCAAATGATTCGCGATATACGCGCTTTGAAGTCCCCATCTAAATCAAATGATTCGCGATATACGCGCTTTGAAGTCCCCATCTAAATCAAATGATTCGCGATATACGCGCTTTGAAGTCCCCATCTAAATCAAATGATTCGCGATATACGCGCTTTGAAGTCCCCATCTAAATCAAATGATTCGCGATATACGCGCTTTGAAGTCCCCATCTAAATCAAATGATTCGCGATATACGCGCTTTGAAGTCCCCATCTAAATCAAATGATTCGCGATATACGCGCTTTGAAGTCCCCATCTAAATCAAATGATTCGCGATATACGCGCTTTGAAGTCCCCATCTAAATCAAATGATTCGCGATATACGCGCTTTGAAGTCCCCATCTAAATCAAATGATTCGCGATATACGCGCTTTGAAGTCCCCATCTAAATCAAATGATTCGCGATATACGCGCTTTGAAGTCCCCATCTAAATCAAATGATTCGCGATATACGCGCTTTGAAGTCCCCATCTAAATCAAATGATTCGCGATATACGCGCTTTGAAGTCCCCATCTAAATCAAATGATTCGCGATATACGCGCTTTGAAGTCCCCATCTAAATCAAATGATTCGCGATATACGCGCTTTGAAGTCCCCATCTAAATCAAATGATTCGCGATATACGCGCTTTGAAGTCCCCATCTAAATCAAATGATTCGCGATATACGCGCTTTGAAGTCCCCATCTAAATCAAATGATTCGCGATATACGCGCTTTGAAGTCCCCATCTAAATCAAATGATTCGCGATATACGCGCTTTGAAGTCCCCATCTAAATCAAATGATTCGCGATATACGCGCTTTGAAGTCCCCATCTAAATCAAATGATTCGCGATATACGCGCTTTGAAGTCCCCATCTAAATCAAATGATTCGCGATATACGCGCTTTGAAGTCCCCATCTAAATCAAATGATTCGCGATATACGCGCTTTGAAGTCCCCATCTAAATCAAATGATTCGCGATATACGCGCTTTGAAGTCCCCATCTAAATCAAATGATTCGCGATATACGCGCTTTGAAGTCCCCATCTAAATCAAATGATTCGCGATATACGCGCTTTGAAGTCCCCATCTAAATCAAATGATTCGCGATATACGCGCTTTGAAGTCCCCATCTAAATCAAATGATTCGCGATATACGCGCTTTGAAGTCCCCATCTAAATCAAATGATTCGCGATATACGCGCTTTGAAGTCCCCATCTAAATCAAATGATTCGCGATATACGCGCTTTGAAGTCCCCATCTAAATCAAATGATTCGCGATATACGCGCTTTGAAGTCCCCATCTAAATCAAATGATTCGCGATATACGCGCTTTGAAGTCCCCATCTAAATCAAATGATTCGCGATATACGCGCTTTGAAGTCCCCATCTAAATCAAATGATTCGCGATATACGCGCTTTGAAGTCCCCATCTAAATCAAATGATTCGCGATATACGCGCTTTGAAGTCCCCATCTAAATCAAATGATTCGCGATATACGCGCTTTGAAGTCCCCATCTAAATCAAATGATTCGCGATATACGCGCTTTGAAGTCCCCATCTAAATCAAATGATTCGCGATATACGCGCTTTGAAGTCCCCATCTAAATCAAATGATTCGCGATATACGCGCTTTGAAGTCCCCATCTAAATCAAATGATTCGCGATATACGCGCTTTGAAGTCCCCATCTAAATCAAATGATTCGCGATATACGCGCTTTGAAGTCCCCATCTAAATCAAATGATTCGCGATATACGCGCTTTGAAGTCCCCATCTAAATCAAATGATTCGCGATATACGCGCTTTGAAGTCCCCATCTAAATCAAATGATTCGCGATATACGCGCTTTGAAGTCCCCATCTAAATCAAATGATTCGCGATATACGCGCTTTGAAGTCCCCATCTAAATCAAATGATTCGCGATATACGCGCTTTGAAGTCCCCATCTAAATCAAATGATTCGCGATATACGCGCTTTGAAGTCCCCATCTAAATCAAATGATTCGCGATATACGCGCTTTGAAGTCCCCATCTAAATCAAATGATTCGCGATATACGCGCTTTGAAGTCCCCATCTAAATCAAATGATTCGCGATATACGCGCTTTGAAGTCCCCATCTAAATCAAATGATTCGCGATATACGCGCTTTGAAGTCCCCATCTAAATCAAATGATTCGCGATATACGCGCTTTGAAGTCCCCTTCTAAATCAAATGATTCGCGATATACGCGCTTTGAAGTCCCCTTCTAAATCAAATGATTCGCGATATACGCGCTTTGAAGTCCCCTTCTAAATCAAATGATTCGCGATATACGCGCTTTGAAGTCCCCTTCTAAATCAAATGATTCGCGATATACGCGCTTTGAAGTCCCCATCTAAATCAAATTATTCGCGATATACGCGCTTTGAAGTCTCCATCTAAATCAAATGATTCGCGATATACGCGCTTTGAAGTCCCGATCTGTGGTTT
This sequence comes from Sinocyclocheilus rhinocerous, assembly GCF_001515625.1. Lineage (NCBI taxonomy): Eukaryota > Metazoa > Chordata > Actinopteri > Cypriniformes > Cyprinidae > Sinocyclocheilus > Sinocyclocheilus rhinocerous. The sequence goes on from NW_015652151.1 coordinate 396,124, forward strand.
AACTGATTTGGAGTTTCGAAAAGCTCCCTTTCACCTATCACTATGTGCTTTTTAAAATCATTACAAGTGATTAACATAGCCATATTTCCAAAGATAACATCGTTTTAAGACTTTTTTAAGCGAGGATACAGTTGTTTAGACTTCACATATGCTGTTTGTTAATAAAGGTAACGTCTATTTGAAAATTTGCTTCAACGTTTTCGGAGATGTGAGCTCCAGGGCGTCAGCGGTCGTTCAGCGCTCATGAACCTGCAGAGAGCAGCCTCACCTCGGCCAGATCTTCTGGAATTTACCACTGGCTCTGATGTCTCTATAGTGGTTAAACATGAGATATAATTTGTTTTGGGTAAATCTAATGGGCAGTCTTTGGTCTCATTAATCTATTATTTGTTCCAGAGCAAATAGTTTTGGCTGAGGGCAAAGTCTCGTAACATTATATTTTAATGTAAATTTAATGCTGTATATCTGTTGTTGTTTGTTAAGTATTATTATTCAATAAATAATATTTATATAAATAATAGTATTTAGTATTGGAAAACGGTGTGCTTTCGATGGTGATTAGTTATATTAATCTGCCATTAGATTGCGACAAGAGACAAGTTTTTATGAGTGAGTCAGCAGTAAACACTTTTATATTGAAAGAGACTGAAACGCTGTTGTAAACAAGTTATTTTTCTTTCAACAACACCTTTTAAGTCACATCCAGCAAATGCACTGCCACTGAGCAGCGCTGTCATTGGAAATCACCCTTAGATGAAAGGATAGTACGACAAAGATATCTTTTCCTCAGCGGACATTCAAACTAATGAATTTGAGATTGAGCAGAAGAATGAATGCTGTATCAGATGCAGGTAAGCACACTCGCTCAGTCTATCTCTCTCATAATACACCGCTTTTAATACAGTACAAAATAAGCTTTTAATGAAGCAGCTCAACGTTCCTTCGTTACTAGTTCTAAAGTGAAACTCTGTATAATAGACTCCTCACTCTCTCTTTTTCTTTCTGTCTCTCTTTATTCTCTTTTCCACACAAACACAGAAAGGGAGAGCTGGAGCACTGCGTCCTTTTCGGTAAAAAAAATCTCTTGACGGTAAAGTGAGAGAATGTATACTCGCACACACTCATAAACAGCCTTTTACTTGATCTAATATGTGATGATTAGCTTTTTCATTTAGCTGGGTCAGACCACATTAAGATAATTACAATTATAAAAGAACCATGTGGGTTTACTACAGCAGCATAGGACACACACACATATGTGGATAATTGCAACACACACCGTCACACAAGCATAAAAGACCGGAGCCCAGAACAGCCGTATGTTATGATGACAGTGCTCGGGAATAAATAGAAAGATGGATGGATAGACTGAACGATGGTGCTTTTGACGTGTGAATAGATAGAGGAAGAGAGAGCAGCAATTATCTCGGCTCAGAGAGTAAGATGACCTCCTGTGAAATGATCATAGAGTTTAGAGGTATATTTCTGGCTGTGGGGTTTTAAACATCTACAAGTCTTTCCTGTCCTCTGAGATTGAAGCAAACTGCTGCTTTACTCCAGCTGACCTACATAATCTTGTGTAAGGCTCAACAAAAGAAGCTGAGAGGTTAAACTCATCCTCACTCACTGAATTGAACATGAATCAAGCATTTTTGAAATCTTCTGCATGTTATGAATTGTAATAGACTTACAATTAATGCTTTAAAAGCAATGTGTGAAATGTTCCATCCTTCTGTTAAATGACTCGAGACGAAATCATTTTGTGTGTGTATGTATATAATCATTTTTATTTTCACAACACTTCTTTTTGGTCGTCGAATCTGATGGCTGAGGGGTCTTTCCACTCATGAGATATTCATCCAATATCACACAGGAACCTTTTCACCGTTTATATCACTCCGCTTGCATTTATCGCAGCAAGTGTCGTGGCAGATGCCTAAATCCACTATAATTTTATAATACTGTTTTTGTGTCACAGAATACAGGCTAGTTTTAAAAGTTCATGCAAGAATGTAGTTGTTTAGACTTCAGTGTGGTAATAAAGATAACGCTTTTACGTTTTCGGAGATGTGAGCTCCAGGGCGTCAGCGGTCGTTCAGCGCTCATGAACCTGCAGAGAGCAGCCTCACCTCGGCCAGATCTTCTGGAATTTACCACTGGCTCTGATGTCTCTATAGTGGTTAAACATGAGATATAATTTGTTTTGGGTAAATCTAATGGGCAGTCTTTGGTCTCATTAATCTATTATTTGTTCCAGAGCAAATAGTTTTGGCTGAGGGCAAAGTCTCGTAACATTATATTTTAATGTAAATTTAATGCTGTATATCTGTTGTTGTTTGTTAAGTATTATTATTCAATAAATAATATTTATATAAATAATAGTATTTAGTATTGGAAAACGGTGTGTTTTCGATGGTGATTAGTTATATTAATCTGCCATTAGATTGCGACAAGAGACAAGTTTTTATGAGTGAGTCAGCAGTAAACACTTTTATATTGAAAGAGACTGAAACGCTGTTGTAAACAAGTTATTTTTCTTTCAACAACACCTTTTAAGTCACATCCAGCAAATGCACTGCCACTGAGCAGCGCTGTCATTGGAAATCACCCTTAGATGAAAGGATAGTACGACAAAGATATCTTTTCCTCAGCGGACATTCAAACTAATGAATTTGAGATTGAGCAGAAGAATGAATGCTGTATCAGATGCAGGTAAGCACACTCGCTCAGTCCATCTCTCTCATAATACACCGCTTTTAATACAGTACAAAATAAGCTTTTAATGAAGCAGCTCAACGTTCCTTCGTTACTAGTTCTAAAGTGAGGTTTTGGAATTAGTAACGGAGGCTTGGGCTCAGCTGTTAAACTGTCAACTTTAGATTTGAATCCGTGGCGGAAGGAAGTAGTTCTGCACAAAAGAGGGTTTTTAAAGACAATCCATGGTTGTTTATTTTTTATTTACACACCCGCGCTGTCGAACTGTTGTATAAATGCAATATCACACTCGTAGCCGTGCGATATGGCTGTATATCAGCATGGCTGTGATTACCTACAGCAGAAGGCCGCAATCACAGCCATGCTGATATAGAGCTAATATCTCACGTGTTCAGTAACAACATTTCTGATGCCATTATAACTTTTTTTATTATTATTATTATCCATCATAGCCATATACTTTTGAATGCACATCAAATGAGAATGGTGACTTTACTATGGTTAGGCTATGTAGCAGCAGGGGTTAACCAGATTACGTTAACCTGTCAAACCTGACCCGACTCGATTCCGAAGTGAATGTCATTTCATTTTTTTACAGGATGTTTAAACCCATTAAATCAGCCTGACTCTGTCACATTTGTGTCCTGCAAAATTAGCTGTATAGTGAACACTTGAATGTTTTATTAATCTAAAAGATCTGCAACAATGGACTTGCTGCTGATTATTATTTATCGGCTCTCTGATTGATGTTCTTTGTTGAGAGAAAGCGTTTGCATCTCATGCAGAAGCAGGACTACCAGATGCGTGAATGTGTTTAATTAGCATGTGGGCAGATTTGCTTTCTCCTCTCCTGTGCACTTTTCCTCTATATCGCCAAACAGCTTGATAGATGTGTCGTTTGAGTTAATTGGATGCACATACGCGCACACACTCTCTCTTCCTACACTTTTGCATTTTAATGTGATCTTTGACTCGCTATTTAAAGGGGGGGGACGAAAACAGCTGCATTAAAAAAATTAAATGTCATTATTTCCTTGCCCTCATGTTGATCCAGACTTGTATATGCTGGTTTTTCTCCTGTAGGAGCACAGAAGGGGAAATTGTGTACCTCTTTCAGTATGCAAAAGTTCATAGTGATCACGGCAGTCAAACTGCAAAAGGACAAAAATCACTTCAAGTATTATAACAGTTGTGCGTTTCACTCCATGCACAATATTTCATATCTTCTTAACTCTGCTTTGAGTGAGGAACAAACTTTTTTTTTTTAAGAATTTTGTAAATCTTTCCCTCCACTAAAGCTTTCACCTTTGCATGTGTTCAGATTCAAAACTTTTGCATCAATGGACTAGGTTTGATTGCATTCTTTGCAGATTTTCAGCGGGGTTATTATTGTTAACTAAAACTAAAACCATAAAAAAAATTACTTGCAATAAAATAAACATTAACTGAAATAAAATGCATTTAAAAAAAAACATTAACTTTTTTTATTTCAGCAACTTCTCTCATTTTCATATGTTGAATATAACCTAATAAAAAAAATATTTAAATTGAAAAAGAAAAAAATAATAATTAAATTAATTTTAAAAAATCACACACAAATTACTAAAAATAAATAAAATTAATAAGGAAACTATAAAAATATTTTAAAAAATTAAAAACAATTAGGAAATATTAAATAGAATCTAATTCAAAATATTACCAAAAACTATAACAGTATATCAGTGATACTAAAATAACCTTGCAAATAACATATTAAATTTTATTCTGTCCAATGCATTTAGCAACAATGCACCAGGTTTGTCTGCATACTTTTTAACCTTGATTTTTAGCAATAACCAAGGTTATAATTGTTAACTTAAACTAAAACCATGGGGGGAAATTCCCCCCATGTTTAAATTTCAGTTAAAATAAAATAAGCATTAACTGTAATAAATATAAAAAACTTCTCATTTTCATTTAGTTTAAATTGAATACTAAAAATTAAATAAACTAAAACTTAAAAACTACTTAAAATATGTCAAATTTACAAAAAAACACAAGAATTCAAAATATTAACAAAATTCAAAATATTAACAAAAACTATAATAGTGATATTATAGTTAATAACTAATAACTATTATTATAAACTAAAACTAAAACCACAAAAATAAATACTTGCAATAACATAAACATTAAGTGAAATAAAATTATTTACAACTCAAATATTAAATAAATTATTTAAATTAATAAAATAAAAAAATAAAAACACGTATTTATTCCAACAACATTTCTCAGTTTCATCTAGTTTAAGTTGAATAAAACTTGCATTAAATTAAAAATGTAAAAAACAAAAATTAATACAAATTTAAAAACAAAATACATTTTCATTACTTGAAATAACATTAGCCAATTATTTAAATAATAAAATAAAAAAATAAAATAAAAACACGTATTTATTCCAACAACATTACTCAGTTTCATCTAGTTTGTTGAATAAAACTTGCATTAAATTAAAAATGTAAAAAACAAAAATTAATACAAATTTAAAAACAAAATACATTTTCATTACTTGAAATAACATTAGCATTAACTGTAATAAAATATTACATTTTCATTTAGTTTAAATTGCTACAATAGAATAAAATTAAATAAAATTAAAAAACTTAAAAACTACTTAAAATATGTCAAACTTACAAAAAACACAAAAAAATATTTAAAAAAAAACTATAATAGTGATATTATAGTTAATAACAATAATAGCTATTATTATAAACTAAAACCATAAAAAATAAATACTTGCAATAAAATAAATATTAAGTGAAATAAAATTATGTACAATTAAAATATGAAATAAAAGTCAAATAAGTTGAATAAAACTTACATTAAATTAAAATGTAAAAAACTAAAATTAATACAAATTTAAAAACAAAATACATTTTCATTACTTGAAACAGCATTAGCATTAACTGTAATAAAATATTACATTTTCATTTAGTTTAAATTGCTACAATAAAATAAAATAAAAAAAACCTATAATAGTGATATTATAGTTTATCATTTTAATCAGTGTCAAAAAATTGCAAATAACATTAAATGTGACATTAAATGTGATTGTGTTTGATTCAATGCACAAAGTATTTAATGAAACTTGAATATATGCACTACTGTTATGGTTAATGCTGCATGTTTTTTGTCCTTGGCAGTCCTGGCATGTTTGAGACCACATGAGGGTTAGTAAATAAAGTCATTGTTCATGATTTGTTGAGCTCTTTGTTTAAATATGTGTGTGATTGTGTGTGACAGCAGTCGGCCGCATTATCAGACGCAGTCAGACATTCGGATCATGCGTCTCTCAACAGGACGGATTTGAGCGCATTTTTTTGGCCTGTGTTTCATTCGTCACAATGGGAACAGACAAAGCTGGCATGCTGTTGTTCTGGTCATGCGGTTTATTCTTAGTCTCAATGTCACAGATGAAACGATAGAAGTGGTTGGCATTGTTTACTGCGGCAGGTGTGGCAGTAAATGCTTATAAATAACCTGCTGAGTCCAGCGCTGCTCTCACACCCTAAACTCTACCTGAATCACACATACTGTACACTCATGCAGGTGACACTCGCTAATCACTGCTATAAAGTCTCTAAATTACACCAGCTGCATTTAAAGCCGCTGTAAAATGCAGATAAACACACGGGAAGCAGTTATGACACATTGCTCACATTGCTTGTGATGCTCATCATTTGTAGTTGATTTGTAAAAATTAATAAATGTAAATGTGACACACCAGTGATAATTGAGTTATGTATGTTAAACTCTATAATTTCTTTTTTAAATTTCTTTTTCTATTTACTGTAGCTCAATATTCGTTTTAGTAATTTAAAGGTGACATATTATGCCTCTTTTTACAATATGTAATATAAGTCTCTGGTGTCCCCAGAATGTGTCTGTGAAGTTTCAGCTCAAAATACTCCACAGATCATTTATTATATAATTTTGAAAATGCCTATTTTGAGTGGAAGCAGAAACACGCTGTTTTTCGGGCCTGTGTCTTTCAATGCAAATAAGCTGCTGCTCCCCAGTCCCCGCCCCCTTTTCCAGAATAGAGGTGCGCCATTACAGCTCGTTAGAGGTCTACACGGAGGACCCGAGACCCGAGGACCCGGGACCCGACCCGGGATCCGTACGGGTTCGGGGCTATATTTTAAATGGTCAACCGGGTCCGGGTCGGGTCCCAATCGATTACTTCGTGTCCCGGGTCTGTTTAACATTGTGTGTAATACCCGAGTCGATCGGACTCGGAGAAGACCCGGCCGTTATCAGAGTCAGTCAGCGCTGTCCGTGTGTTGTTCTGTAACTTTCAACTTGTAAAATTAGGATGAGAAAAGTGTGAGTCGGTCATTTGAAATAAAGTGGGGAAAAAAACCAGAGCGACGTCATCAGAAGCAGGGTGGGCGGAGTTAATGTACACGCTAGGTGATAATGGATACCTTCATGAGTGATGCGAGTTATTATTGATTATTTTTTAAATAATATTATGAATGA
>NW_015652151.1:403752-430708 GCF_001515625.1 Sinocyclocheilus rhinocerous
GAAAAAGGCTTCCCAAAACAAAGTTACTGGGTTAATCTTTTTCACGTTTCCTTGGTTGTTAGATGCACCGGAGACCTGATTGTAGCACTTAAAACCTGGAAAAGTCAGATTTTCATGATATGTCACCTTTAAGTACTTCAACAACTTTACTCATTAATTTTATGTTATTTATGTACTATTATAGTATCTATTAATATTTTGAATTAGCTTTTATTTTTACATTTTCAGTTTTCATTTTGTTTTTGTTTTTTATCTTATTTATTTATTTTTATATTTAAATTTTTTTGCTTGTCATTTTTTTCTTTTTTCTATATTCTTTTTTTTTATTTCTATTTATCTCTATTTTTTGTTTCAGTATAAGTTTTAATAATTTCAGTTGTTCCGCTTAGACTTATTCAATAATTTCAATGTTATTTATGCACTATTATAGTATCTATTAATATTTTGAATTAGCTTTTATTTTTTCATATTCAGTTTTATTCATTCATTTTGTTTTATTTTTTATCTTATTTATTTTTAAATGTAATTTTTTTTGCTCGTCATTTTCATCAGTTTATTCTTTTTTATTTCTATTTATCTCTATTTTTTGTTTCAGTATTAGTTTTAATAATTTCAGTACTTCCGCTTAGACTTATTCATTAATTTCAATGTTATTTGTGTACTATTATAGTATCTACTAATCATTTTAATCAGCTTTTGAACTTATTACATTTTCAGTTTTAAATTCAGTAATTTTGTTGCTTTTATTATTTTCATCCGTTTGGATTATTTTTAAATATTTCTGTTTAGCTCTATTTTTATTTCAGTATTAGTTTGAGTAATTTCAGTACTTCAGCACTATAGTATTTATTAATATTTTGAATTACCTTTTATTTTTATTTTTACCTTTTAATTTGAATTTTTATTGAAATTATTTAATTTCTGTTAAGCTCTATTTTTGGCTCAGTATTAGTTTTAATAATTTCCATTCTTAAACTTATTTAAATAAGTTTTTATGTATATTTGATTTTATTTCAGTTAAAATAATTATTATACTTTTTTTTTTTGAATGCACTAATTTTATATGTTGCTTGCCAGTCTGTAGTAACATTAAAAAAAAAAAATCTAATGTTTATTTCAATTATAAACGTTCATAAAGGCAACTTTATTGTGAACACTGGTGTGTTTTATCACATTATTTTTTTAATACTAATATTAAAGCAATACGCCACTCAATACCATGCGTTATAGTGATTTTTACCACGGCTTTTAACTTAAAAACAGGCTTAAAAACGACTGCAGACTTGTATCTTGTCAAATGAGCACAGTTTAAAGCATTATTGAGATTTCTTGGTCATTTCCAAATCGAATGCTGTGACCGCAAACAAACGTGAGTGTCAGGATCTCATCTGATCTCTTCTTCAAAGGCTTTAATGCAGATCTGAGCATGTTTTATTGCTGAGATCTTCATGCATTGTTTCCACAGATCTCTTTTCCCACAGCTCCTCTATCCCACAATGCACTGGTCCATCGTGTGATTCCAGGTCTTGTGTCCGCTGATCTCACTGTAAGTCTATCTGGATGCTTTGATTTGATCGCTGCTCCTGCTGTGGCTCTATATTTACACCTTGAGGAGGAGTTTGTGAGACACACGGCTGGAGGAGAAGCTGGGAGAGTTAGAGGAGGTGAAGAGGGAGAGACGGGTGAAGGTCGAGGAGGAGGAGGAGATACGTTCTGCTGATCATCTTAAAGGCCTGAAGAACGTGAGTGGATTTATAACTCCAGCACCAAATCTGTTTGCAGTTTTCTCTCTGCTTTAGTACGTACTTGAAGATCAGTGCTTCTCAATCTGAAAAATCACAAAATCAAATTGACTGTCACTTGCTAATTTAACTAATACTAGTTCAGTGTTTGGTCCATGCGTTCAGATGATTAGTGCATTTGCAAAACTAGTTTTCCTGTTCAGTTTGTGTCATGCTGAGTATTGCATGTTGAAAATCCAATAAGAAAGGCTGTAATTGGCTGATATATTTTTTTCCATTTACAGCCACAGGTCATTCAAACTAAAGAGTGACACTTACCATACATAGAACATGTCCACATCACATTTAACCCCAAAATCTAATTATTTAATTTAATTATTTCTTTCTTTAATTTCTTTTACATAAAGAAAATAAGGCAGTTTTTTTTATATATATATTGCTATATACATAGCAACGTCCAAGCAACCCCTTGAACTGTGATAGTGAGGTAAACACCTCTCGCAGTTTGCAGGATTTTCAACTTAAAGTAAATGGAAATAAGACATATTGCATTGGTAACTACTTGAAGTTTTATATTTTATTTTATTTCATTTCATGATATTTTATTTCATTAAAACCCAGTTATATAAAATTGCATACTATAATAATTAATTTATATTTTATTATTTAATATAAACATAATTTATTTTTCAATAATGTTTTTTATTTAATTTAATTTAATTTCTTTTTTGCATTCCAGTAATAAAAAATTGCATGTAAATCATGCTTAACTTTCATGAAAATAATGCTAAATATATGTAAAATAAATCAATAATGTCTCCAGTATTATTTTACCAATTTTTTTTGTTTTTTATTTATTATTTAATTTTTATGAAAAGTTTTTATTTAAATTATGAAATTCATTTTTATTTTTTGTTTTCACTTTAATTTTAAATTACTAAAGTTTAAGTCATTTTATTGTGTATTTTCAACTTCAAACTAAATGATAATAAAAAGTATTGCCTTGATAGCTACCTAAAATAAAGTTCTAGTTTTATATTTAATTTCATTTCATTTAATGTTATTACCAAGTAATGGTATAAATGGCATGCTCAGGTTTAGGTTATTCTAACAAACCCTTTAACTCGTTTGACTGAGTAAGCAACACCCGCTCACGTTTTGTTCATAAATTCTAAAATCCTAATTAACACTTAGTCGTGCTTCTTTGCATTCCCGTTTCTCTGAGCTTTCTGCATTGTAAACCAAGCGTCTGGAAAGCCAAGATGAAAATCCTGCCGTTTGGCGTTTATGGAGTTATTTCTCATGAGTCTGTTCATCCATCACCTCCAGAGTGTTTTTCTGCAATCGCATTTCTCTGAACAGTCTGTTTTCATTGAGAGAGACACTGGCCTATATGCCATCTCTCTCTCTCTCTCTCTCTCTCTCTCTCTCTCTCTGTCTCTGTCTCTGTCTCTCTCTCGTGTTCAAACAAACTGGTGATCGGGGTTGAGAGGGAAGGCTGTACTGTACAGAGAGCAGTGCTGTAGATGTAATCTTGTTATAGCGGAGGGGCTCTGATGGTAACGCAGGTGGTTGCTGTAAGTTTGGGGTAAATGAAGCCATCCTGCAAACGCGACCTGATTCTGTTGGGATGGGCGAGGGGTGATTTATGACTGCGGGACTCTCACGCGTCACATCCAGCCGCACAACTAATGAATTATTATTCTCACAAAGGGACTTTTAACAGGATTCTGACACAATGTGTGTCCCTCTTCTCCTTTTCGACTCTCACCTGCTGTACTGTAGTGGTTGGATGAAACTCATGAAAACATGTCCAAGTCACATTTCATAAAAAATTAAAAATAAAAAAACTGAAGAAAAATAACAGTATATTATCCTTTAAAGATTGTTACATTTAAAAGAGATGTATTTATTTTTTCATGAATTAATTTATATTTCAGTAATTTATTATTATATGCACAAATATTTCTCATTTTATTTTTCATTTGTAATTGTATTAAATATTTATTTTTTTGCATTACAGTAAGAAAAATTTGGGAGAAAAAAACAACTTTTATAAAATGTAGCTACAAACAAACAAATAAATAAAGGACCCAATGTTATTTTAGTATCATTGATATGCAATAACTTTTTATTGTTTTTTTATATATATACATTTCTTAATATACATTTCTATAAAATGTAATATTCTTAATATAAATGTATATAAATAAATTTCTATATAAAATTCTTATTTTAATTTTAAATTACTAAAGTTAAAGTTTTAGTAATTTTATTTTGTGTGTGTGTGTGTGTGTCTGTTTAATACATCACCTTAAACTAAGTGAAAAAATTAACTAAATGAAGAAATGTTTCCTTGGTAACTAGCTGAAATAAAGTTTTATATTTTATTTCAGTTAATGTTTATTTTATTTCAAGTAATGAACATTTTTATGGTTTTATTTTTAGCTGTAGTTTAATTTTAACTTTAGTTAATGATAATAGCACTGAATGGCCATTTATTTCAGTTAATGTTTATTTTATTAATAAAATATTAATATTAATCAGTTATTAATAATGATTTTTATGGTATTCGTTTTAGCTTTAGTTAAGAATAATAACTCTGAATGGCCCTACAACATTCATTTTCATGCAAAATATTATAAAAATATGTCCATTTATTTCAGTTGATGTTTATTTTTATTACAAATAATACATGTTTTGTTTTAATTAATGATAATAACCCTGAATAATAACCCTGAATTCTAAGCAGGCTTCATTTTTATGCAAAATATTTCTAAAATATAAAACTTTTGTTGGTTGGTTGGTTGGTTGGTTTGTCTGTTTGTTGCAACTGCCTAAAATAAAAGTTTAAGTTTAGTTTTTGTTTAGTTTTTGTTTTTTAGATTTAGTTAACAATAAGAACCCTGAATGGTCCTAAAACAGACTTCATTTTTATCCAAAATCTTCTTTCTTTCTTTTTATTTGTGGATGAAATGTGTCATGTTCTTGACAGGTATTGTGAGTCACACAGGTCCACATGTAGACTGTAATATGTTGCATCAGTCCTTCATATTGCACGTGTACTGTATGAATATGATTTCTGAGGTCTGTTTTTGGAGAGGCGATGGAAATGAGCCGTGACTCGTCCTGTTGTGGAAGTGATGGCTGTGATTTTCTGTCCTTCTGACAGCTGTGTGCTTCTGCTCCATGCAGGTGCTGCCGAGAGCTTTGCAATGGCTACCAAAATAGTCACGGAGCGCTGGCAGGAGGAGCGGATGGAGCAGATGTCTCACGGCATGCAGATGTCGTCCCAGATCAAGAAGAGAACGTTCAAATCCAGGTAGAGCCACGCTGACCCTCCAAGCACGCCGCCAATGCATGCACACGCTTCCCGGCTTCAGGAAACCAGAGTAAATCATCAGCATTCATTAGTGAAGCTCAGTCTGCTGTCCCTCCATCAGAGAGCAGCTGGCTCAACATACGAGCTCTTATCAGCTCTTCTGATGCTTTCTAACGGGACGCGGGTCTTGAAGAGTTCAGCAGGACATTGAGCATGTTTTTGGCGTTTACTCATCCTCCTGCTGTTTTAACCTGTATGATTTTCTTTCTTCCATGAAACACAAAAGATATGGATGACAAATCATAAAAATATAATATGCAGAATGTCTGAGCTGCTCTTTTCCATACAGTAGAAGTGGCTTATTTTAGCAAGCTTTAAAAAGGACAAAAAAATCTCTACAAAAGTATATGTAATATAATATAATGTAATGTAATGTAATGTAATGTACCGTATTGTCCCGAATATAAGACGATATTTTTTTCTTGGAAATACATCTGAAAAAACGCGGTCGTCTTATATTCAGGGTCTAGACTTTGACATGTCAATAATACACCCACAACAATAGGTGGCGCCAAATACGCATAAAACGAGTGTGCCATGAAATACGGCATGCAGATGTCGTCCCAGATCAAGAAGAGAACGTTCAAATCCAGGTAGAGCCACGCTGACCCTCCAAGCACGCCGCCAATGCATGCACACGCTTCCCGGCTTCAGGAAACCAGAGTAAATCATCAGCATTCATTAGTGAAGCTCAGTCTGCTGTCCCTCCATCAGAGAGCAGCTGGCTCAACATACGAGCTCTTATCAGCTCTTCTGATGCTTTCTAACGGGACGCGGGTCTTGAAGAGTTCAGCAGGACATTGAGCATGTTTTTGGCGTTTACTCATCCTCCTGCTGTTTTAACCTGTATGATTTTCTTTCTTCCATGAAACACAAAAGATATGGATGACAAATCATAAAAATATAATATGCAGAATGTCTGAGCTGCTCTTTTCCATACAGTAGAAGTGGCTTATTTTAGCAAGCTTTAAAAAGGACAAAAAAATCTCTACAAAAGTATATGTAATATAATATAATGTAATGTAATGTAATGTAATGTACCGTATTGTCCCGAATATAAGACGATATTTTTTTCTTGGAAATACATCTGAAAAAACGCGGTCGTCTTATATTCAGGGTCTAGACTTTGACATGTCAATAATACACCCACAACAATAGGTGGCGCCAAATACGCATAAAACGAGTGTGCCATGAAATACTTTTTTGCCTCAAAACAATATAAATTTTGGAGTAAAATGTTTAGTTGTTGAAAATACTGTCATAATTTAAAATAAATAAATAAATATAAATCAGTAAATAAATGATGGCCCTAAAACAGGTTATATATATTATATTGTACTACATTATATATTTAATATTTTTTTATTTCAGATTTGTTTTGTATTTCTTTTTTGCATCAAAGTAATAAAAATCTTGGAGTAAAACTTTCAAAAAGATAATGCAATATATACATAAATACATATAAGTAAGTCAATAAAAATGTCCCTAAAACATATAATATAATATAATATAATATAATAATAAGAATTTTGACATATATATAATATATAGCTTTTTATTTCTTTTTTTTCTGCATCACAGTAATAAATATTTGGTAGTAAAATGTGAATGAATGAATGAATGAATGAATGAATGATGCATTTATATAGCTCTTTATTGTGTGTTGCTGTACACACAAAGCGCTTTACAATCATGTGGGGGGTCTCTCCTCAACCACCACCAGTGGTTATAGAATAGAATAGAATAGAATAGAATAGAATATTTCTTAGTGAGCTATATTCAGTGTTGCCAGCTATTGATTTGGGTTTGATTGGGTTTGACAGCTTGTCTGACTTTTTTTTTTTGTATGTTTAATTCATAAAACACATATGGCTACATTACTGTGAAAGGCCTAAAATGTTTCACATATATAGCTGGGAGAAGGGGGGGATATTTTACATCTGCTGTTAGTCGTCACTTGTACTTTATTTAGCTTTGAGGATGGAAATAAGTCAGAAAGACTGCAACCCATGACTGATCATGTATATAAGTGACTTTATGAATAAAAAATAAAAAGTTCAAACTCATTATAATAAGTGGATGTGGCAATAGTAATTACAGTGTACTCCTACAAAAACATTTTGGTTGTTATAATCTTCTGTGACAACTCACAATGCTGCAAATGTGAATATGCAGCCAGAAATGACATTATCAATGAATAATGACTTAAATTTGGGTCTTTTTTTGTACGCAAACCTATCATATATGATTTTGTAGACCGTGTTTGTTGCATGGAAAAGAAAAGCTCAAACATTCTGCCTAACACCAAGAACATACTGTGGTGATTAAATGACTTTAGGTGCTAAAATGTTCGGGTGAGCTTCTCCTCTAATGAATAACAGTGCTTGATTAGTGTGGCACATGTTCAGGATCGTCTGTGGAGTTACATGACAATTACTGATGGGGAAGCAGCTGTTTCTGCCTGACATTCAGGACATGTGCTGCAGTTATTCTGAGCTCATTCCCAGCTGAACACTGGCGCTCAAGGCCAGATTTATAACAACAGACACACAAGCTCCTCAAAACCAACCTGGCCAGGACGTTCATGCATCATTGCTCTATTGTTTGTACCTTGTGCTTAATTTATCATGTTAAAAATGCACATTGTAATACAGTATAGTGCCAGTCAAAAGTCTGGAGTAATTAAGACTTTTTTAACGTTTATGAAAGAAGTCTCTTCAGCTCACCAAGGCTGTATTTGATCAAAAATACAGTAAAATTTGGAAATATTATTACAGTTTAAAATAAATGTTTTCTATTTGAATATGTTTTAAAATGCAATATATTTTTGTGATCAATGCTGAATTTTCAGCATCATTGCTCCAGTCTTCAGTGTCACTTTTTTTTTATTTAAAGAAGTTCATACTTTTATTCATCAAGGATGCATTCAATTGATCAAGAGTGACAGTAAAGACATTTATGTAATGTAAGATTTCAAACGATTTCTATTTCAAATGAATGCCGTTCTCTTGTTCGTTTGCTGTTCTTTCTATTCATCTGTGAATCCTGAAAAATCAAATGCACTTTCACTGTATTTTTTAACATATAAATGCAGCCTTGATGAGCAGAAGAGACTTCTTAAAAAATCTTAATTTTTACAATCTTTTGACTGTTAGTGTAAAACAGAACTTTATAATACAACGTTTTTTTCCCCCCTTTCTTTTGATTTTGGGCTCAAATGTGTCCTGGATTGACAGTTTCATGAGACACCCACACTACATGATTCATCCGCTGCAAAATACAGTGAAAAAATGTTTATTAGAGTATCTTAGCAACATAAAAGCATAACTCTATCTAGATATTTGTACGCATCGCACAGACCGTTAACTGACAAAAAGCCTTGTTTACAGTTCATGCAATAATACAGTAATGTTGGCCAAAGCTGGTGAGTTTCAGTTACTTGAACTTCTCTTCTGGCTGATTTGACAGTCAAAGTGAAAACCGACAGTGTTTGGTCGTTAAATGAATCTCACGCATCGCCATTCTTCACTCAAGCTCATATTGCACAATTAATCGCAATCACTTCCCTCTTTTCTTTTGTTGGCTTGTCAGGACGCATTTAGATCCGCAAACATAGAGATCAACTTCTGCTTTTGTCATGGTGTCAGTCGCACACGTTCCTCTGAGAACGGGACGGACTTTATTAATAACACAGATGAACCTAATAGTGTTTAGGTTCGGGATCGACTGAAGGACTGTTTCTGCCTTGAATCCTGTTGAAATGATTGCATTTATGAGACGAGCGCACATAAACACCACAGAAGCTTCATAAATACCAGTGGAAATTTTCTCTGAGCCTCGGCTGTCCGTGCTGATGCGTGTTAATTAAGGCGAAGAAAACTGAGGATCATATTTTGTTTGAAATAATTTGTGAATATTGACTTTTTACTCATTTTGTGCACTTTTGACCTTTTGAAACTTAGATGTAAAACCTGAGAGAAAATATAGGCTACTACTCATTTAGCCAGTTTATTAGAGAGAAATATGAAACAAGACATGAAATTGCCAAATAGGTTCACTTTATTTTGATCGAATACATCTCATTATAAAAAAAACTAAAGCCCTCTTAAATCAAGCAAAATCAAAAATCTGGCATCAAAAATCATGAAATTAACAGATATATCAAGCCAGTAAAAATAATAATGCACCTACAACAGTAGAAGAAACGCTGTTGTAAACTAAAAAAATTATAATAATAATTAATAATTTTGTGGCAAAGCCATTTTTTGCATTACTCATTGGTACAGTAGGTTTATTTATTTATTTACTTTTTATTACTTGTGTATTCAAATGTGTTTTGCTGTTTTAAAACAGGACAATGTTATTTAAGAAAGACAAATATACCGTTCAAATGTTTAGGGTCAGTACGTTTTTTTGAAAAAGTCTCTTCTGCTCATCAAGGCTGCATTTATTTGAGCAAAAATACAGAAAAAAACAGTAATCTTGCAAAATGTTATTACAATATAAAACTAATGGTTTCTATTTTAATATCCTTTAAAATATAATTTATTTCTGTGATGCAAAGCTGAATTTTCATCAGAAATCATTCTAATATGCTGATTTATTATTAGAATTATCAATGTTGGAAACTGTTGTGCTGCCAAATATTTTTTTTTTGGAAACTGATACTTTTTTCAGGATTCTTTGATAAATAAAAAGTTAAAAAGAACAACATTTATTCAAAATATAAATCTTTTCTAACAATATACGGTAAATCTTTGCTATCACTTCTTATTAATTTAACACATCCTTGCTGAATAAAAGTTTTAATTTCTTTAAAAAAAAAAAAGAATAAAAAAAAGAATAAAAATGTACTGACCCCAAACTTTTGAACTGTAGTGTATATTGTTAGAAAATATTGGACACAAATATATTCAAAATCTTTCGATTAAATTAAATTAAATTATTACATTTAAATATACATATAAAATTACATAAATCTAAATTTTAAAATAAATAAATAATAAATAAAATAAGATTAATTTAATTAAAAATTAAATTAAATAAAATACAAATCAATAGGACTACATTTGTACATTTCCTGAACACAAATTTATTCCTAACCTTACAGTAAAATTTAATTAAATTGCATTACATATAAAAATGTAAATTTAAAAAGTAAAATGAATATAAAATTAAACTGAGATTAATTTAATTAAAAATAAAATAGAACAGGACTAGATTTTTGTGCATCTTCTGAATATAACCTTGAGTATGAGTAACAGTAATAGTGATCGAGTAGATGAGTATAATAGTGTAGAAAAGTCTCTGTGAGGTTGTGAATGTTGTTTGTAACAGATGCAGAGCTTTCAGTGCGACAGACAGACAGACAGACAGACAGACAGACAGCACATCAGTGCAAGCGGCTTTCTCTTTCACTCCATCTGTCTCTCGCTTTTCTCTCCTCTCCATCTCAGTGATGCTGCTTTAAACATGTTATAGCAGCTAACCGGTTCAATTGTAAGAGTTATATTATTTACACATTTGCGGCTGCACAAAATGAAAGAATTGTGCATGAAATATACTATCTGAAGGAAGCATTTGTTAAAGTGTGAAGGATTATTTCATCAGTTCTTGTTCATCAGTAGCTTCGGCATTTAGTGTAAAGACTGTACATACTGTAATCTCCCATATCATTTACACTTTAATCTATGTTCTACAGAGAAAAGACTAGATATTCAGTAATCTCCGTATTCTCACTCACTGTCAGAGCTTGATTTGTGCTCACAGCGCCCACTACCGTTCACTGAATTACAGAAGTACAGCACAAACCACAACGACTCATTTGATTTTGGGGTGAAATAACACGAGCATGTTCTTGGTAAAATCAAATTATGTAAAATGATAAATGACGCAATGAAAAATTAAAGAAAGATAGAAAAGAAAAGAAAAGAAAAAAGGTTTTAAAATATAGCAAAATATGTATTCGCTTAATTCATTTTATTTGCATTTTGGGGTGAAATATAACCTGAACATGTTCTTAATAATATCAAAATATTACCTAAAATATTTTATATAAATATCAGCCTTTTGATTTATTTATTGTCACAATGCAAAAAAAAAACATTAAAAAAAATAAATTAATAAAATTAATAAATTTTGTGGCAAAAAAATGTTTTGCATTATTCATTGGTACAGTAGGTTTATTATTTATATATTTATTCCTAATCTATTAAAACAGGACAATATTACTTAAGAAAGACAAATATACCGTTCAAAAGTTTAGTCAATAAGATTTTTTGAAAGAAGTGCTCAGCAAGGCTGCTCAAAACTACAGTAAAAACAGTAAAATTGTGAAATATTACTAGAATTTAAAATAACCATTTTCTATGTGAATATATGTTAAAATTACATTTAAAAATTAAGTTATATTTCTTTCAAGTTTTTTTTTTTAAATATCGCTTAAATTTCTTTAAGCAAAATGTAATCAAAATATTATCTAAAATATTTTCAGCCTGTTTGTTTGTTTGTTTATTCTCACAATGAAAAAATAGCAATAGTTTTTTGTTGTTGTTGTTGTTTTAGTAAGCCTTGAATTTCTTTAAGCAAAATAATTATTCATCATTAATTCGTTCCTTCCTTCCTTCATTCCAACCGATTTTGGTGGTATATATGACCTGAACATGTTCTTGATAATGTTGTAAAAATATTATGTAACTTTATTTATTTATTTATTTATTTGTTTGGTTGTTTAAACATGTTTAATGCAAGAAGTAAAACACAGTAAAATGCTAGTTGAAAGTACAGTATATTGTGAAGATTGAGTATTTGACCTGTGGATGCTCATCAGTCCAGAACAGCTTCAGTCATGAGCGTGACGAGTGTTTTTATCTTTGTGTTTGATCAGTGATGAAACAGCCTCTCTGAGCGAGTTCTATCCCAGCATTCCCGGGGACATCATGTCTGTGAAGGAGATCCTGACCGGACCCAAGTTCCCACGCCACCGGACATGGCACTGACACACACTCACACACACACACACAGACTCTCACACACACACACACACACACACACCCTCACACACACACACACACACACTCACACACACACACACACACACACTCTCACACACACACACACACACACACACACTCTCACACACACACACACAGACACACACACACAGGTCTTTGGTAAAGAGCTGACATTATTGTTTTATGGCTTTGCTTTTTTAAACTCTTGTGAGTGTCACAGCTGTCCTGCTGAACATCTGAAAGGTTTAAATATAATATAATGGAGTCACGGATGCGATCAGGACACGGCAGGTCAAGACATGATTTACATGTCAAACCGTTTTTAGAAGCGGCGCACATCACATTGCATCAAAACCTCTCAAAGTTTCAGCTGGAGATTTACATCAGAAATAAACACTGAACCATAAACACAGTTTTGGGTTTCATTGCATTAAAAATAGGACACATGCAAATTCATCCAGCTAGAAAAAAACCTGCAGGAAAAGGACAGCAGCAAACACTCAAAACTTTGTACAGTCTTTAGGGAAAATACATCAGCTCCTAAAACATCAGTGCTAAATGCCTAAGGCTGGGTATTATATTTTTTAAAAATTCCAAAGATATGAAAGTGGATGTTCTGGAATATACAGTAAGTGAAGATATGAATAAATCTAAAAAAAAAAAAAAAGTTGAGTTTATTTTTTGGGGAACCAGAGTTTTTTTCCCCCCACTTTCACAACAATTAAGCACATTTCCCTCCACAAATTTTCATTACTGCAATGCACAAAACAATATTTTATTTACATTGCAAAGTATTTATGGTATAATTATGTGTTGTGTTTTGCGAAAAGTGTTTTATGAAATTGAAAACTGAGTCAAAGGCCGAGAATTCGTGTATGGTTTTGCAGATTTGGTGTGTGCTTCTGCTGTTTGAGTGTCAGTGTTCAGAAATGATGTGACAAGTAAAGATTTTGTGTGTAAGCAGTTGAAAAAAAACTGTAGTAGTTCTTCCACCCGAAGGTGTTAGTCTTGCAATTCTACACAAGATTCTCTTCCACTCTTCTTTTGAACTTTCCAGCTGATTATGGTGGCCACAGAGAATCTGCTCCAATTAGCTTGAACTCCATGCACAAGAACATGGTCCATCACAGTAGCTCTAATTTCATCATTCTTGCTCTTCATCGTCCTCCTCTTCCTCCACCTCATATACACACTCTTCCTCTCTCAGGCTTATATTTTGTATATTGAAATGTGACCTGAACCTGTTCTTGACAGGTTTGAAATATTGTTGAACGAACTAAAGCAGCTCTTTCATTTTACCTTCAGACCTTCAGTTTTTCTCTTCTCTCTGCCTGCTTAGCATTATGGGAAGGGCACGTCTGCTGTGTTCACCCCTCACGCTTAACAGGTTTACCTGCAATTGACAGCGCGCCGGCAGCCGCTTTAGTTTGGAGTCTGGTAATCCTGTTCAGAACCCGGTCATGTTCCTCCGGCGGAGGTTACGGCACGGGAAGAGCTCGGGAAGACTGCTGAGAAAGGTCACTTCAGTAAATCAAGCCTCAAACGCAGGACGGATGAGGTGAGGATGAGTGATAGAGCCTGTCAGGACCAGGATGAAGGTCGAGCGGAGTCTCGCTGTGCTTTTGTGTTTAAGTGAAGGTGAGATGAGAGACGAGAGCCAGATCAAGTGTTCATCTTGCTCATATGAAGAAGTGTCACGCTCCGTCTCATTCACACTACAGGCTGAAAAATATCCTCGTCTGAGTGTTTCATTCTGTTTGGCAGCTGTTTTGTCGAGACACCGAACATTGCGAAATGTTTTCTGATGTGTGACCCTGGACCACATAGCCAGTCATAAGGGTCAATTTTTTGAAAGCTGAATAAATAAGCTTTCCATTGAAGTCTGGTTTGTTATGATAGGACAATATTTGGCCGAGATACAACTATTTGAAAATCTGGAATCTGAGGGTGCAAAAAAAAATCTAAATATTGAGAAAATCGCCTTTAAAGTTGTCCAAATGAAGTTCTTAGCAGTGCATATTACTAATCAAAAATTACGTTTTGATATATTTACGATAAGAAATTTACAAAATATCTTAATGGAACATGATCTTTATTTAATATCCTAATGATTTTTGGCATAAAAGAAAAATTGATCATTTTGACCCATACAGTGTATTGTTGGCCATTGCTACAAATATACCCCAGCGACTTAAAGGGTTAGTTTGAAAATGAAATGAAAATTACTCACCCTCAAGTCATCCTCGGTGTATATGACTTTCTTCTTTTAGACGAATCCAGTCGGAGGTATATTAAAAATTGTCTTTGATCTTTCAAGCTGTTTAATGCCACTCAGCGGGTGTTGCATGCTTCAGTCCAAAAGAAGTTAAATAAAAAGCGCCCATCCATAAAAACAAAGTGCGCTGCGCGTGCGTGCGTCACTTCTGAGCGGCGCATGCGCAACGCTGACCTCATACATCATCCGCCCGGAGCTGCTTCCAGTGTATGAACTATAGAACTGAAGCTATGAGAAATCTTTAAAAAATTGATTTAGTTAGTTACTATCATATTTATATGTTAGTCCATAAAACCTGTGTTATATTTTAAAGCTTTTCATTATAGCGTTGTGTGGAAAAACAGACTGAAATATAGCAGGGTTATTATAGTAAACTAAAATTAAACCTTTAAAAACAAAAATAAACCTTTAAAAAAACTTTTACAAATAATTTATTATTTAAAGTAAAATAAACGCACCTTGACATAAAATATATTTTTTTAATTCTCATTTTGAAATATATATATATATTTAATAGAATTGTTGTTTTCTCACTTTTTATTTTTGTCATTTATTTATGAAGAATTGTATCTTTCAGACAGTAGAATTATTTTATCTCTGGCTTTCTCTTTTTTGTTGAATATTAATTAACTAATTAATTAATTAATTAATATCAATATAAATATATGTGTCAGACAATAGAATTATTTTATCTCTGGCTTTCTCTTTTTTGTTGAATATTAATTAACTAATTAATTAATATCAATATAAATATATGTGTCAGACAATAGAATTATTTTCCTTCTTGCTTTCTCTTGTTTTTCTCGTAAATTTATTTATTTAAAGATATGTATCTGTCAAACTATATAATTGTTTTCTCTCGTTTTCTCTTATTTTGTCTCTTATTTTTATTTAAATGTATTTATTTATTATATTTATTTCTTTTATTTTTTTTATCTTGTATTAATATAAAGATATGTCTCTTTCAGACAAACGATTTGTTATTTTTCTCTCTTGTCTTTGTTGTTATTTGTTGTATATCTATTTATTTCATTAACTATGTTTTGTATTTATTTATTTTATTTATTAATATAAAATATGTGTCTTTCAGATAATAGAATTGTTGTATTCTCTCTTGTTTTCTCTTATTTTTGTTGTAAATATATATCTTATTTAGCTTTCATTTATTTTAGTTTTAGTAACTTTAGTACTCAAATTATTTTATTTTAGTGAGTTGGCAAGTAAACATTTCTAATTTGCAATTTTCATTTAAGTTTTTAGTTAAACTTAGTTTTAGTTTTAGTTTCAGTTTATTTTTATTTTTTATTTTTTTTACTTTCAGCTTTATTTTAATTATTAGTTTTTGTTTTGGTTAACAATAACAACACTGATATACAGAGTGGTCCAGAAGTCCACTGTTTGAAATGCTTATATTTTGCATCATATTTTAATGTCATTTTCGTGTATTTTAATATATCATTTTATATTATCAGATTAACCAACTGTGTGCATTTTTTTTGCATTAATGCCAGCAGCACTAGAGCTGCATGAAGAAAACCTGATGATCATGTTCTCGATGAAAATCTGTCACATGATCAGTGACGCTCATTTACATACACTTGATTAGTCACAGAAAGAGTGCACTGAAATATTGGTGCACAAAAACTTAAAAAAACTTTCAGCTTTAATTAGGATTATATAAGGATCGGCTGAATAGAAATAACAAAAGAGCAGAAATGAGAGGGAACGTCGTCTCTGCAGACGTGTTTTCAGTCTCTGTCTGAAACTGGATTAATCCTGTTCACATTCATGTGTAAATAAGTTGGACCATTATGGTGTTTTTCACATCTCTCTGTCTTTCAGGCTTAGTTTTTAGACATAAATGCATTCATCTGCGTCCCTGCACTCATCCGTCTGACGGCGCCGCTGCACTAAAGCAAAACTGCAAAGTGTCAAAGCGAAGAAAGGCAACTTCTAATTGCACTCAGACGCTTTAAATCACCTGATATCGACCCCCGAGGATAACTGGCATTTCTGTTTGTCTCCCGCTGAGCGCTGCGTTTCTGCTGACCTCCTCGAAAGCCAAATCAATTCTGACTTCAGGGGAAGTTCACTTTGAAATCATCCTTCGAAACCGTTTCTAGAAAGTTTGATCTTTTGTGCAGTGTTGAAAACCCTTGGACTCCTATTGTGTTCCCCGTCAGAAAGGACCGGCCTTTTAAAGGTTGCTTGTAAATCACTCGTTATGCAATACTATCCCTAAATCTTTAATTTTGTACTAAACAGCATAAAGTACAACTTGGTCAAAACTATTGGATTCAATCTTTTTGTCAGCTTGTTTTCTTTCAATTAGGACAGGTTTTGTGTTTCTTTTTAATCGTAGGCCGGTCCTTTTGCCCAGGAAACCCACAAGTGTGACTTTGTGCCATTTAGTACAAAATAAAAGCATTTCAAAACAGATTTCCTGGTTAAACATTAAAGCACACAGTTTGACATTTTTTCCTCCTTTATTTAATATTTCCAAAATTATCTACAAATGCTTTTTTCATTTAAAAACCAAGGTGCATGAGCTCAAAACAAGGAGGCCTACGATCAATCCGTTCTAAAAGAAACACAAATGCTTGTTAATTAAAAGAACACAAGTTTGATTGAATCCAAGATCTGGCGATAGTATAGTATAAATAGAGATGTATAAGCCATTTTTTGTAGGCTGGTCATATCTGACCGGGAGCTCCACAAGTGTAACAAGGTGGGAAAAAAGTAGTTTAAATAAATAAAGTAGTTAAAATGGCACAAAGTCACACTTGTGGTGTTTCTAAGCAAAAATGACCGGCCTGCAAAAAAAATTGCTTTTAAATCTCTTTTGTTTTGCAATATTTGGTGATAATATACACTCTTAAAAATAAAGGTGCTTAAAAGGTTTTTAGAAGAACCATTTTTTTGGTTCCACAAAGAAGCATTCAGTCAAAGGTTCTTTAAAGAACCATCTCTTTCTTACCTTTTTATAATCTGAAGAACCTTCTTTCGCCACAAAGAAGCTTTTGTGAAACAGAAAGGTTCTTCAGATGTTAAAGGTTCTTTATGGAACCATTTAGACAAAAAGGTTCTTCTATGGCATCACTGTGAAGCACATTTATTTTTAAGAGTGTAGCATAATGAG
Organism: Sinocyclocheilus rhinocerous; assembly: GCF_001515625.1. Taxonomy (NCBI): domain Eukaryota; kingdom Metazoa; phylum Chordata; class Actinopteri; order Cypriniformes; family Cyprinidae; genus Sinocyclocheilus; species Sinocyclocheilus rhinocerous. Next base: position 421,304 of record NW_015652151.1, read on the forward strand.
CGAATTATAAGCAATTTTTTGTAGGCTGGTCATTTTTGACCAGGAACACCACAAGGTGGGAAAAAATCCCAGAAAAAGTACAACAATTATTTAAAAAAACAAAATTGGGGGGAAGTTGTTATGCAATGTTTGAGCAAAGTCAGTAAGTTTTAGTCCAGTGTGATAACATTAAGTAGCATTTTTGGAAAAGATAAAATCCTCTCCAGGTCACAACATAAAAAATAAATAAAATCGATCCGAATAGAACACTTACTACAAATCCATTGCATCTTTGACAAAAACACACAAAAAAATACAAAAACATTAAAAGTAAAAAAAGCTAAATATAAAAATAAAAACTAATAAAACTTCACGTTGATTATTTTTCTTACCGTAATTTATTCTTTACTGCTTTCAAATATCTTCTTCTTCCCTTTCCTTCTGTTTGTCTTTCAAATGTGTCAGTAATTTGTATTTTGCATTTGTTCACCTTTGAAACAGTAAAATAAATAAATAAACTATATTACTATGTGTAAAATATAAATGAAATCTAAGTGATTTTTCAGCTTTGGAGTGACACCAGAGTGAGTAAATAATGACAGAAGAGCTTGATATTCTTCAGGCCGAGAGAAAAGCTTCATTGCACATGAAGTTGATTGAGGATCTGAGCATGAAGGCTCCTGGTTTCCTCGTCCCAAACTCTCCTGTTCGGTTCAGGGCTGCCCGCTTCCCAGCGTCACATGGTGAGAGTCTCAACACATCTCCTAAACAAAAGAGCCTAAATCTGCAAAGACAGACGTCCATCGTAAGAGTGTGAATGTTGTCGACAGGTTAAAGGATGACGTTGCTCTCCGAGGATCTCTGCTGTGGAACTACAAGCTGGAGGTGAAGCTAAAACAGGGAGTCATTTCTTTACTACTTTAGAATACTATTCTAGTTTTTATTGATGTTTTCAATTAAATATTTGTTTTTATATTTTCCATTTTCATTTAAATCATTTTGTTGTTGTTTTGTCATTTTTTTCGATTTTTATATGTCTATATAGTGTTTATTAGGCAAGGCAAGGCCACGGCAAGTTTATTTATATAGCACATTTCATACACAATGGTAATTCAAAGTGTTTTACATAAAAGGAATTAAAATAATCATAAAAAAATAATTACAACAATAAAACAAGGCAATTAAAAACTTTTAAAATATTCTAAAATTTTTAATTCAGTTTTAGTTAACTTTAAGTTAAATTAAACAAAAGTTAGAAATGTTGCCTTGGAAACTAGCTGAAATAAAAGATATCTTATTATTGTTTTTGTTATTTTAAGTCAAGATTTAGGCTACTCTGCCAGATTGATAGTTAATAAATTGTTATTTTTTATTTTTAAGTTTTTTTATTGATTAATTAATTTATTTATTTTAATTTGTTAAACCTTTTGCTGTGTTGAAATCACAACAAAAATAAGATAAAACAATAGAATAACAATTCTATTATTTGAAAGGTAAGCATATTTATATTAATATAAGATATAAATAAAAAATATTACAATATAAATAAATACATTTACAACAAAAATCACAGAAAACAAGAGAGAAATTTACAATTATATTGCCTGAAAGACACACATCTATATATTAATATGAGAATAAATGAATAAAGAAAGAAAGAAAGAAAGAAAAAAAGAATTATTTCCATAAAAGATTTCTCATTGCTTATTTTATTTAAAGTAGCTTATTTTATTTTAAATGTTTTTAATGGTTTTATTTTCAAAAAAAACAACTAAATAACACATTTTATTTCTTCCTTGAAACACGAGGTCAATGTTTGAGCATCTGTGCTCCATACAATTAAGTGTGGATATTCAATAAATGGCTGACTGTTTTTAATTCATTGAAATACACTCACATTGCAGATGCTTTTATTTTGTACCTCCCCAACGATAAAGATGTCAGCTGTCTAATTTAGCTTTCTTCCTCTCTTTTCAGATGTTCTGCTGAAGATGCTGGAGAATACAAGGTTATAGTGAAAAGCTCCCTGCGAGAGGCGACGTCCAGCGCCAGACTGACAGTCAACTGTGAGTTGATGTTTAGCATGTTATTTAGCTGATTGCTTGACTTGTTCCAGGTCTACAAAGCTGCCGTTTAATTGATTAGTGCTAAAAACCCAATGTGAGCAATTTTTCTAAACTGATTTAATCTATTGCTAGCAGACAATGCGTCTTCACTAGTGCACTCGTTAGTGTTCTATAAGGTGCACAGTGATGTCTGCTGAAATCTTATTGGCTGCATTAATGGAACATTTGCGTATAGCAGCACTAAATTCTTCTTCAAGTTTGAACCTTGTTCTTCCTTCATTCTTCTATTTGCAGCACATGAAGGAGCTGAAGCCAAACTGAAGCGCTCGTGGACGCCCAGTGAGTGCCTTTGCTCTTCTTAATGCAACATAAACAGCATTTTGGAGTATTTTATCTGGTAATGCAACCACCCAGAACACTATAGCATATATTCTGTATTTATGTACACTACTGCTAAAAAGGTTATTTTTTGTGTTTTATTGAAGAAACGAATACTTTTATTCAGCAAGGATGCATTTATATTGCCACAACAGATTTCTATTTCTATTTCAACTAAACTTTCTATTCATCTGTGAATCCTGGAAAATAAAATGTAGCACGTTTTCCACAAAAAGTTTGGGCAGCACAACTGTGTTCAACATTGATAATAATCAGAAATGTTTCTTGAGCAGCAAATCAGCATATTAGAATAATTTCTGAAGATCATGTGGCACTGAAGACTGGAGTAATGATGCTGAAAATTCAGCTGCGCGTCACAGCAATCAAGTTTAACTGATACTCACATAGAAGACAGTTATTTTAAATTGTAATAATATTTAACAATTTTACTGCATTTTTACCCCCAAACTTTTCAACAGTAGTGTATTTTGGATCAGGAGAGATGCACTCTTAAACATTTTCTATACTGACAATGAACCTGCCCATAGCAGCCTAGCATTGTTACAGTGAGTTTTGCATGCAAACACACTTTTTCATGTATTATTGCAGCGCAGCACACATTTAGAGCAAAACGACTTCATTACTCCATCCAATATAGCTACAGCATTTTTAAACAAATCTGAATTCCCATTACAGCCCTTCTGCTGATATGAGAGAACATCACAATTGATTTGCAAGCGTGTGGAATTGTGTTGTCGAATCACTTCCATCACTTCCAATTCCATCTCGCCTCAATTCCCCTTGTACCGTCACTGAGAACCATAGCTAAACAAATAGCACGTCTTCTCAAACATCGTCAACATCGGCCCTCTGTGACGGCCCCAGTGCGGGGCTGTGGCATTTGTCTCATTACACTAATATTTGTCCTCGTCCTTGGGATGGTTTTCGGTGCTATTTGCCAGGAATGGAAACTTGAAGGAAAATAGAACCGTTTTTCCATTACACTCCAGTGATTTTCTCTCGCTCGTACAACATATGTCTTAATTGAGTCCTTTCTTACGTTCATTTTCACAGCCTGCCGAAGGCAAGAAGGACATGAACAAAAGCTACTTACTGCCTGTCACTTCATAAATGTAATTAAAAGTGACTGAATTGAAACATTAAAGACTTGATTCCTGTAACTACACTCTTAAAAATAAAGGTGCTTCAAAAGGTTCTTCAAGCGATGCCATAGAAGAACCATTTTTGGTTCCACAACGAACCATTCAGTCAAAGGTTCTTTAAAGAACCATCTCTTTCTTACCATTTTATAATCTGAAGAACCTTCTTTCGCCACAAAGAACCTTTTGTGAAACAGAAAGGTTCTTCAGATGTTAAAGGTTCTTTATGGAACCATTTAGACAAAAAGGTTCTTCTATGGCATCGTGAAGCACCTTTATTTTTAAGAGTGTATGCCAGCAAGGCTTCATTTTTTCATTCTGAGGTAAAAGTGGGCGTTGTGGACAAAAATGTATGAGTAGTTTTATATCAGAGAAATGGAATGGTGATTTTTACTGGAAATTCAAGGGGAAACACAATATACAGTACTACATAACTATAGTGATGTAGTGATATAATAGAGGCTTCTTATAGACAAACTCACGCTATGTTGCGAACCGGTCTGGTTTAAACTATAAGCAGTGGGGGACTTAACCAATAAGCGAGGTAAGCGGTCGCTTAGGGCCCCGGGGAATCAGGGGGCCCCATCTGATATTGCCGAAACATATTTGCAGCATTTAACAATGTAGCCAATCACAGACATATCTGTTAATTTCTTGAACGCAATGACCAGAAGTGTTTAAATTAGAATCCACTTGCCGCTAAAAATGCTGAGTTCTGTAAGCTCGGGAATGCTTTCATTATAACAAAGTGTAGATACGATGTAAATAAGAGATTCATTGTGCGGTGTAGAGAGCTTCGTAATGTGAGATCGCAATGAACTGAAGTGAGTGACAGCTTTTAGTGATTATATGAGGGAGCTAGGCTGTATAATACTGTCTGACTGTCTTAGAACAGAAATATTCACCTCGGTAAAGAAAGTATTGTGTTTCAAGTCATAATTTTATTTGTCTTGATGTTTCAAAATGACTCTCTTGTGTGCTTTCCTTGGCGCGCCGGCGCGAACTGCCGCACACTCGTATAAATGCATGAATGCAATGACTGGAGACTTTCGTTTAATAATAGATTACATTTTCGATTTGTTTCTCTGCAAACCCTACCGTATGCCTTCAGTACACTTGGAATATGGAATGAGTTGCATGGGATAATTTCATGTTTGTAAAAAGATTTTTACAATTTATTAGATGGATAAGTGCAAGCATTTTTTTTTATCTTCTTTTGTGATCCGAAAAAAAAAATAAGGTAGCCTAATATGTGACTCTGGACCACAAAACCAGCCGTAAGGGTCAATTTTTCGAAATTGCGATTTATACATCATCTGAAAGCTGAGTAAATAAGCTTTCCATTGATGTATGGTGTGTTAGGATCGTTCTACTGCCGTTTGCTGTGACTGTCAGGGACTATTTTTCTAGCGGAAGGATGTCATTTAATGATTTAACTTTAAAAAGTAAAATATTAACAGTGCTGGGTAGTAACTGATTAATCTGGATTACGTAATCAAATTCCAAAAATTAAGTAATTGTAATTAGAGTATATTACATTTTAAAATGCTCATAATCAGATTACAGTTACTTTTTTATGGATTACATGATTACATATTATTCACACAATGGCATTAAATTATTCATAATTTATTGTTTCTTCCTAATTCTTCTTTTAAATATTCCTTTCTAAAAATGCTACTTTTCGATTAATCGTTTTTTTTAAATGACGTCGATTCGATATCGATTCTCAAAAGCCGCGAATCGATCTTTTCCGGTATAATGAACCGAAACTCAGCAAATACTTGCCTTACAGACATGATAAATATATCTACAGAAAGCTTTGAATTACTACTTTAAAACGAAATAAACTAGTTTTATTTCGGCAAGCTTTAGCCTATTGTGTGCGGAACTGTTCCACGTCCGAGCCACTCTTGACAGTCGCGGTAGCATCATGGTCTCTTGTTGTTTCCACCAGCGCGGCAAATTTTTTTCATCACCATAATTGATGGATGTCTAAAATATAATAATAAAGAGAAGCCTAAAACAGGCCCGATGCCCGGCCCACATCTGAGCTATGACACGAAAATTGGCCCGAAGCCTGGCCCTAGGGGCATAAATAAGTCGGGGCCCGTCGGGCCCGGGCTGAAATGCTGGGCTCTACCAAGAACAAAGCAATATGCGTGATTTGCAATGCTCAGGTGAAATGCTATGTAATACCAGAGCCGTTGATTTGTAGTATTACTCAGAGCCATTGTCTCTCAACGGCTCTGAGTAATACCACAAATCTGTGGAAGCATTTGACATCACGCACAAGGTGCCACGATTTCCGCAATGAATGAATGAATGAATGGCGGATGGCGCGACGCACTCGTTTCATCCTTGTTGGTGGCGATAAAACAAATAAGAGCGTGTGAAGCCCTGTAGTTGCCTCTTCTAAGAAACTTACTGAAGTAAGCTTAACTCTGCTGTGGAGAGAAATTGTATTTTTCAGAGGCTGCTTATTAATAGGTCAGAGAAACTTAATGGGGTTCCCAGTAATTTATTTTTCATTAAAGAAATAAAAATAGACATGAATGCTTATTGTTAACTAAAAGTAAAACTACTAAAAATATTGTTTTGGTATTCAAATAAAGCTGAAATAAACAATAAACAAAATTAATGAATGGAGTTCCTGGTTATTTCTTTATTATTATTAAGAAATAAAAATAGACATGGATGACAGTTATTAACAAACTAAAACTATTACAAATAACTTTAATTATTGGAGTAAAGTTGAAATTAAAAATATAAATAATAAATGAAACACTTAATATAATAAAGCTTAAAATAGAAAAGCTTAAATGAAATTAATGGAGTTCCCATTTATTTATTTATTTATCTATTTATGTAGTAAAGAATAAAAATAGACACGAATGACAGTTTTGTTATTGTTAACTAGAACTAAAACTATTAAAAATAATTTTTGGTATTGGAATTGTCACGCCCTTGGACTGCCCCTGTGTTCCGTGTCTTGTGTTTTGCTCCCCATGTGCTCCCCATGACCCAGGTTCTCCGGTGTTTGAATGTGTCCATTGATTTCAGGTGGTTCTTGTCAATTCCCTCGTTTAGTTCCCGTATTTAAGCCCTGTGTTTTCCTGAGTCCTGCGTCCAGTCTTAAACGTCTACTCGATGTCCTATGTGTGTGTTACCCCGGTTTTGTTTCATTAAAGACTCTTCTAAGATTTTCCCACGTCTCCTCGCTCCGCGCTCCTACACAATATGCAGATCGTGACAGGAATAAAGCTGAAATAAAATGAATATAAATATTTATTGTAATGTAATGACGGTAATTACAGTTTTGCTGTTGCTAACTAATGTTCAAACTATCACAAATAATTTTTCAGTAAGTTAAATAAAGCTGAAATAAAATATAAATATTAGATGAAAAATTTTAACTCAAGAAAATACAAAGAAAACTAAATTAAACTAACTGAAATAAAATTAGACGAAAACTGCAATAAAAATAAGCTAAAGCTGAACGGAAATATATATATAAAACTGATAAAAATGACAAAAGCATATAACAAAAAAATCAAATCAAAGCTAATTTAAAATATTAATAAATACTAACATAATATAAGAAGAAGAAGAAGAAGAAAATAACACTGATGAATGAGAATATTGTTGACATGCATATGACATATATATATATATATATGTATATATATATATATATATATACACACCTTGCTACGTGTACTGCGTTAGGCTAACCGAGACTTGTCATTTGCACTTATATATTGTTGCTCTTTTGTTAGTTTTGACTGCTTTTATTGTCCTCATTTGTAAGTCGCTTTGGATAAAAGCGTCTGCTAAATGACTAAATGTAAATGTAAATGTAATGCATAGCATGCAGAGCTAAAATAAATGTGGAGAGATCATTTGATCTTGTAAGAGTTTGATGAGTTCATACTGAGATCTCATTCTTTTTGTTGTTTTGTCAAATCTGAGCTGAGATTTGAGATTGCTGAGATCTCTTCTGAAACGAAAGAGGAGATGGATTTGAGATTACAAGGGCCTTTATTTCAGGAGAAGCATCTGAAGAACAGGAAAATTCAAGCTCAGTGCTATATGCTGTGTTGTTCCCTCTCTCTCTCTCTGTCTGTGTGTAGATGGACCCGCGGTTGTGCTCGGAGCTCCAGGTTCTCCTCTGCAGCTGCAGTGTTCTGATGTGAACTGGGAGTACGTCTTCCTCTCGTGTATTCCTCCCAGCGCAGACGGAGCCGCTGCTGTGCAGGGTTACTTCATAGAGAGGTGATGAAGCATGAGCCGTGGTGTTCTTCTGACGGTCGCTCTCATCTTGAGAGAGATCCCAGCAGCTTCTAGCTGTTTCGGGGATAAAACTTGAAATGAAAGATCATGGTGAGAGAGTACGAGTGCCTAACCTTCATGTCTCCTAGCAACATCCTGCTTTACTCTACAGTGTTCAGTATTGTTGGTTTGTGTTTAGTTTTTGCAGATAATTGCATCTTGTTATGCATATTTATGGAGTCCAAAAGTCTGAGACCACCTAGTGAAAATGCTTCAGTTTTGCCTTTTTTATACAGTTATTTTTTCCACTATGAAACAATATTATAAGCATAATCGTTTGAGTGAAAATTTGACTGAATTTCTAAATATCCTAACATGCAGTTTGTCCTTCTTGTACTTTAATGAGTTTTAGAATCAGACAGACATTTATTGCCATTTATTGTTTTGTCAGACAAAAATAATAGCTAAGACTCAGATAATAAAAATAAAGATACATGAATCAAAAAATATATATAAAAATACACACAAGACAAAATAGACAATATTTGTTTAACTTTATATAGACAAACTTTGGTCTAAGTAGTTGCTAGGGTGTTGCTAGGGGCGGTTTTAATGCATTGCTATGCTATTGCTTGAGTGTTCAGAATGGTTGCTAGGGGTTGCAAAGTTATGAGAGGTTTTTAATGCATTCCTATGCTGTTGCTAGGATGTACTGACTGGTTGCTAGGGCGTTGCTAGGGATTGCAAAGTTCTGAGTGGTCTTTAATGCATTGCTATGCAGTTGCTAGGGGTTACAATTTTCAGAGGAGTCTTTAATGCATTGCTATGCTGTTTCTAGGGTCTTCTGAGTGGTTGCTAGGGCATTGCTAGGGGGATGCTCAAAGGTTCTGAGTGGTTTTAATGCATTGCTATGCTGTTTCTAGGGTCTTCTGAGTGGTTGCTAGGGCATTGCTAGGGGGATGCTCAAAGGTTCTGAGTGGTTTTAATGCATTGCTATGCTGTTTCTAGGGTCTTCTGAGTGGTTGCTAGGGCATTGCTAGGGGGATGCTCAAAGGTTCTGAGTGGTTTTAATGCATTGCTATGCTATGGCCGGTGTGTTTTGAGTGGTTGCTAGACCGTTGCTAAGGGATGCTCAAATATTTGGAGTGTTTTTTTAGTACACTGTTATGCAGTTCATTGAGTGTTTTGAGCGGTTGCTAGGGCGTTGCAAAGTTATGAGAGGTCTTTAATGCATTTCTATGCTGTTGCTAGGGTGTACTGAGTGGTTGCTAGGGGTTGCAAAGTTCTGAGTGGTCTTTAATGCATTGCTATGCTGTTGCTAGGGGTTACAATTTTCAGAGGAGTCTTTAATGCATTGCTATGCTGTTTCTAGGGTCTTCTGAGTTGTTGCTAGGGCATTGCTAAGGGGATGCTCAAAAGTTCTGAGTGGTTTTAATGCATTGCTGTGCTATGGCCGGTGTGTTTTGAGTGGTTGCTAGGCCGTTGCTAAGGGATGCTCAAATATTTGGAGTGTTTTTAAAGTATTGTTTTGCTGTTCATTGTGTGTTTTG
>NW_015652151.1:430863-448782 GCF_001515625.1 Sinocyclocheilus rhinocerous
TTTAAAGCATTGTTATGCTGTTCACTGAGTGTTTTGAGTGGTTGCTAGGGCATTGCAAAGTTATGAGAGGTCTTTAATACATTTCTATGCTGTTGCTAGGGTGTACTGAGTGGTTGCTAGGGGTTGCAAAGTTCTGAGTGGTCTTTAATGCATTGCTATGCTGTTGCTAGGGGTTACAAAGTTCAAAATGGTCTTTAATGCATTGCTATGCTGTTTCTAGGGTCTTCTGAGTTGTTGCTAGGGCATTGCTAAGGGGATGCTCAAAAGTTCTGAGTGGTTTTAATGCATTGCTGTGCTATGGCCGGTGTGTTTTGAGTGGTTGCTAGGCCGTTGCTAAGGGATGCTCAAATATTTGGAGTGTTTTTAAAGCATTGTTATGCTGTTCATTGAGTGTTTTGAGTGGTTGCTAGGGTATTGCAAAGTTATGAGAGGTCTTTAATACATTTCTATGCTGTTGCTAGGGTGTACTGAGTGGTTGCTAGGGGTTGCAAAGTTCTGAGTGGTCTTTAATGCATTGCTATGCTGTTTCTAGGGTCTTCTGAGTGGTTGCTAGGGCATTGCTAAGGGGATGCTCAAACGTTCTGAGTGGTTTTAATGCATTGCTATGCTATGGCCGGTGTGTTTTGAGTGGTTGCTAGGGCGTTGCTAAGGGATGCTCAAATATTTGGAGTGTTTTTAAAGCATTGGGGTTACAAAGTTCAAAATGGTCTTTAATGCATTTCTATGCTGTTGCTAGGGTGTTCCTAGGGGTTGCAAAGTTCTGAGTGGTCTTTAATGCATTGCTATGCTGTTTCTAGGGTCTTCTGAGTGGTTGCTAGGGCATTGCTAGGGGGATGCTCAAAAGTTCTGAGTGGTTTTAATGCATTGTTATGCTGTTCATTGAGTGGTTGCTAGGGCGTTGCTAGGGGAATTGCTCAAATATTCAGAGTAGTTTTTTATGCATTGTTATAATGTTTGATTGTTCTGAGTGGTTGCTAGGGCGTTGCTAGAGGGTGCTCAGTTGTTCCGAGTAGTTTTTAATGCATTATTATGCTGTTGCTTAAATGATTGCTAAGGTGTTCTGCTTGATTTCAACGGCAACTACAAATAAATCATTAGTCTGAAGCTATATCATGTTTAAAATTCTCCTACAATAACTTCTGAACATGCTCACAGTCTCTTCTCCGTCGTGTAGGTGTGACATCGGTGTTGGGAAGTGGGAACGCTGTAATGCTGTCATCCACAGAGAGTGTCAGTATCCCGTCATGGGACTGAAGGAAAACACAATGTATCAGTTCCGCGTCTGCGCAGTCAACCAGGCAGCCGTGGGCCGCCCGTTTAAACTCACCGGCCCCTTCCTGACCTCTGACCCCCTGGAGCCCAGCAGGACTACGAGTAAGAGCGTCTACATGAGTTCTGAATAAAGTCTTTTCTATGATACTAGCAGCATCCGTCTGTATCTCTGATCTTCTGCTTTCCTCTCGTCTCTGTCTGTCAGTGGTGAAGGTGGAGCGCGGCAGAGAGATTGTGATCACTAAGGACCAGCTGGAGGGTGAGTAGATCACAGCGCTCCTGAGTTCACACTGATGCAGTCAAGTGGAGAGATAAGAAGAAATACATGCTTCTACACTCACAGACGAGCTCAGGTTTACTGTACATTGCGGTTATATTCTTTATCATGTGATATTTCATTGCATCAAATCACACTGTAGGGTTGAATCTCACAAAAATGGTCAAGAACATTTCTGAGTCACGTTTCATGCTAAAAACAAAAGAAAAAAGAAATGGTATTTTAGTATATTAATGAAAATGTTTTTTTATGGTTTTAGTCTTAGTTAACGATAATACCCTTGCAGGGTGCATTGCATACATGAGAATTTTAGGGGAAAATAGTAAAATAAACAGAAATTAAATATATAATTTTTTTTTCTTTTTGTCATAGAATTTTTTTTTTGTTGCAAATTACATTTTTACATTTTATACCACCCCACCCACCATATACAATCCTACCCAGCCCCAACAGAGCAATCCCCAATTAGAACAAAATGACATCTGAAGAGGGGAGAGAGAAGAAAAAAAAATACATGCATAGCATAATCGAAATTATAGTTTAAAAAGAAGGTACCTATACCTATATACCTCCACTCAATTCATGTCGAAGGTTTGTAAATCATTAAAGAATATGATAAATTGTTGCCATTTTTCAAAAAAAGATTCCCCCTTACCTCTGATATTGTACTTAATTTTTTCAAGTTTTAAAAAAAGACCAAATCTTTGAGCCAAACTGAAATAGACGGGAGTTTAGGGGAGGTCCAAGATAACAGTATTCTGCGCCTAGCAAGAAGAGATGCAAAAGCTATGACGTCAGCCTGTCTCCGGCTTAAAGGCTGACATTAATTTTTTTATTCAGTTTTAGTTTTAGTTATTTTAGTATATCAAGTTAAACTTATTTAAAATGAAAAAACTTTGCCTTGGCAACAAGCTGAAATACAAAATTTGTATATTATATTTCAGTTACTGTTTACAGCATATTATTTCAAGTAATGAAAATTTTTAGTTTGTTTTAGTTAACTTTAATATCCTTGATTTTTCGCTGAGGAGCCGAGCCGGTGACCCGGCCGCTCAGGGGTGGTACAGTAGCCGTGGCGACGGGACGTGACGCCTCCGTTCCCTCCTTCAGGGAACGAGGGTTACATACGTAACCGAGACGTTCCCTTTCAGTCGGTCACTCCGAGTCACGTCGGTGACCAACATCAAAAGAAAAAAGAAATGGTATTTTAGTATATTAATGAAAATGTTTTTTTTATGGTTTTAGTCTTAGTTAACGATAATAACCTTGCAGGGTGCATTGCATACATGAGAATTTTAGGGGAAAATAGTAAAATAAACAGAAATTAAATATATTAAAAAAAAATTTTTTGTCATAGAATTTTTTTTTTGTTGCAAATTACATTTTTACATTTTATACCACCCCACCCACCATATACAATCCTACCCAGCCCCAACAGAGCAATCCCCAATTAGAACAAAATGACATCTGAAGAGGGGAGAAAGAAGAAAAAAAAATACATGCATATCATAATCGAAATTATAGTTTAAAAAGAAGGTACCTATACCTATATACCTCCACTCAATTCATGTCGAAGGTTTGTAAATCATTAAAGAATATGATAAATTGTTGCCATTTTTCAAAAAAAGATTCCCCCTTACCTCTGATATTGTACTTAATTTTTTCAAGTTAAAAAAAAAAAAAAAGGCCAAATCTTTGAGCCAAAATCTTTGAGAAAGAAACAAAGCCTACGGTATTTTAAGACCATAAAGATTTTATTTATTGTAACATTATGTTCATAACAATTAAGTAAACCTTTATTATAATTACTGTAATGTCAAAATAATAGGGCTGTCAATCGATTAAAATATTTAATCGCGATTAATCGCATGATTGTCATGAGTTAAATCGTGATTAATCACAACTTAATCGCACCTTTTTATCTGTTCTAAATGTACCTTAAATTAATACTTTTTAAGTAATAAAAAGTAATACAATTTAAGTACTTTTTAATTAAGTTTTCAATACTCTAATCAACAAGGGCATGGACAAATATGGATGCTTTATGCAAATATATGTTTATTATTAGTGAACCCATACTCAACATAGAGCATGAAGAGTAGACATGTTTCAGAGGTCATAGAGGTTTTTCAAAGACACATGAACATGAGAACAATGAAATACCAGGTTCCCATTACTTCTCTTTCTTTGCCCTGAGCAGTTTACTTACACAAGCCTGTTCGCATTATTTGCAGGACAGGGCAGCTCACTTCTTCTGAAAATGCAAAATGTACATTTATTATTTATTATTACATTTGTTTGCCTCTCTGTACACATAAGATAAAGACAATAGCTGTGCTGTGATTTCGGCTATACTTGCATGTAAAATTAGAGAAGCAACATAATATCTGTTTTAACTGAAAGCGCTAAGCGTTAATAAAATTAGTGCCGTTAAAATGAATTTACGTTAATAACGCGTTAATTTTGACAGCCCTAAAAAATAAATACATTTATTTATATAAAATGTATGTAAAATGGCAGTTTTTGTTGCCATCAATTCTAATTTAAATAAGAAAAATAAATATTGCAGTAGGGATCTAATCTAATAAGATTCTCCATTAAGAATAATGAACATTTTAAAATAAAAAAATTAAAATTAAATATTATATTATTATATGTTATGATACTAGTTTTGTTTATGTATTATTGATTTTCTATTATAGTTTTTATTGGTATTTTATGTTATTAGTATATTTATTTTTATATTTTCAGTTTTCATTTCATTTCAACTCAGTTTAGTTAAAATTTTAGTAATTTTAGTGTGTTTGTCATTTCTATTTTTATATGTCTATATAGTATTTTTATTATTATTATTATTATTCCGTTGTATTTTATTCCAGCTAATATTTATTTCAAGTAATGAAAATGTTTTTTTACGATACGATAATAATCTTGCGGAATACATTACATGAGAATTTAAGGGGAAAATGAGCTCAATTGTCATGTAAATAATTTCACAATGCTTAATTTTCTTTATGCAAAGTTTAATGTTTCTGTTCTTTGATTTTAAAGGGAAACATGACCTGAACACATTCTTGACAATATTTGTGAGATTCACCCTTAAACTATAGATTTGTTGCTCCTGCCGTCTCTTCTGAGACATATTTCTTTTTCACGAATTAACCACCCTAAAAAATGTACGGCGGACAGTTATGATGATGAATTTGCTCTGTTTTAGAGGGCAGATCTCATATAAAGCATTCACAGGTGGTCTGCGCTCCCTTGTACGGCAATACCTATAAAGACTGAGGCAGTTTTATTGGCACTCAGCATTAAAAAGATGATGATATGTCTCTGAAGCTCAAAGATTAAAATGTCGTATGCTGTGCTGCTAAATGCCATGGCAACACCAGGGACTCGTGGGCCATTATGAGGAGATGTAAAGAGCCGACATGAACCTGTTCTTTATAAACCACGAGAGGTTTTACCGAGTACTGCAGAGTGTGTGTGTGTGTGTGTTTTGCATTCATGCATAGAAATGTATAGAGCAGCAAGATTTTCCAATGCAAACCAGTAGTTTAACTCTAATCTACATTGCATGCATCCTCATCACTAGATAAATGAGCTCTGTTCCAAACTCTAGTGAGCTGCCTTGCTGTCTGTGATCTACATAGGCAGCTGTCTTCTAAGGAAGCATCCTAACTGACTGTCAATTGATTTCAGTACAGTTTAGTGACGAAGCCATACATAAAAATGCATCAAAATGCTTAACCCTTAATGCATTCATATTGATGATATATTTTCTTCATGCATCTTGGAAGCACTGTTTATGCATATTTTGTTTTGGCAATATTTGTCTATGATTTACTGAAAAAGTTTGTTGTACATTTAAAAAAAAAAATTTAAACTCACTATTGCATTTGTGCAACATTGTCATTTCAAAAGTTTTGAATTTTTATAATTTATTATTATTTTTATTTCACGAAAACATGATGAGAAAAATATTGCAGGTCAAATACTGATGTCAAGTACTGATGTCCTAAATGTCCTTGAAAATATATTTTAATTGCAAACTTGGTTGCTATGACAAATTTGAGAGTGTTTTATGTTGTTTTATCCCATATTTATTTAAAAATAGGTGCCTAGTACAGTTTTTTCTACAGTGGATCTGAAGGGTTGATACAAAACAGTATTTTAGTAAGCATACTGATGATTTATTTTCTTGGTCCTACTTGGAAATGCATTAAGAAGCCACTAATTCTAAAATAAAAACCATTATATTTATGCATGTTTTGTTTTGGGAATATTTATCTATGATTTACTGAACAAGTCTGTTGTAAGAATAACATTAAAAACATTAAAACATTGTCATTTCACAAATTAATAAATTTTTTATTTATATTTATTTCGATTTTTTTTATTCTTATTTATTTATTCTTATTATTGCCATTTTTCTTTCACTAAAGATGTGGGGGGAAATATTACAAGTAAAATATTGTCTTTGATCAGGTGAAATATATGTCCTTGAAAATAAATTTTAATGTCAATTTTTTTTGCTATGACAAGTTTGTTTTATGTTGTATTAACCCATATTTAGTGAAAAATAGTTTGTATTGCCTTGTTGTGCAATGTTATTTTAATATCAATTATATACTATTATAGGTTTTGTTAATATTTTGAAATAGTTTTTATTTTTATATTTTCAGTTTTCACTTTAATTTTAGTTAAAGTTATGGTAATTTTATTGTTTTTTGTCGTAAAATATTGTCTTTGATCAGGTGAAATATATGTCCTTGAAAATAAATTTTAATGTCAATTTATTTTGCTATGACAAGTTTGTTTTATGTTGTATTAACCCATATTTAGTGAAAAATAGTTTGTATTGCCTTGTTGTGCAATGTTATTTTAATATCAATTATATACTATTACAGGTTTTGTTAATATTTTGAAATAGTTTTTATTTTTATATTTTCAGTTTTCACTTTAATTTTAGTTAAAGTTATGGTAATTTTATTGTTTTTTGTATGTATATTTTGTATTAATTTGTATTTGTTAGTTTTACTATATTTAGTTATTATATATCTAGTATATCTAGTTATTTTAGTATCTCAAAACACACTGAAAAAAGTGATTAATTGAATTTACAAAACAAATTTAAGGTAGGTGGTTACAATCAATTTATTTTAGCTACATTTAAATAAACAAATTTAGTTGACAAAGTTTCAACATGTTTTTATTTTTTTAAATGTAGCTAAAATAAATTGTTTGCAACCACTTACCTTAAAAAAATTTAGTATAATTTTTTTTCAGTGTAGACTGAATAACAATGAGAAATGTTGCCTTTTTATACTTAGCAATATTATATTTATATATTATATTGTTTTATTATTTTAGATTATAACTTTTTATATCTTTATTTCAGTTAATGTTTATTGTATTTCTAGTAATTAAATGTTTTTATGGCTCTAGTTAACAATAATAACCCTGGTCTAGTGTGACCATGTCTTTACCCGTTCTCCATGAGTCCCTCGCTCTCCTGCTCTTTTTTCGGCATGCTGTATGTTGCCAGTGTTCTGCACCGTTCTCAGTCTCTCCTCTTTGCCGTCCACAGGTCAAATCCGAGTGCCGTTCCCCTCCACCGATGTGCGCGTTTGTGAGCTTAGCGACACCTACGCCGTGCTGAGCTGGACTGAACCGGATCCGCGGGGCAGAGAGCCTCTCACCTACTCCGTGGAGCGGGTGAGAGTTGACCTTCGTCCCACGCACTGCTTGCAGTTCAGCTCATTAAGACCGGCCCTGCGGGCTCCTGCGCTCTTGCGCTTGTCGTTTTTACCCTCGACTGCAGGCCTTACAGTTGCGTTGGCTTTACACACCGAGCCAAATTAATGCTGCACTTTGACTAGCTGGCTAATTAGAGACTGTGAAGGCTGTATCCTGGGTGGCAGGCAGCAGGTGCAAAGCGAACAGTTCATTAAAAGCACCGAGACCTAAATGCAGCTCATCCGTGTTATGTGAGGGCCGCATAATGCGTTTCCTTTCCACTTCGAAGCACTTGCTGTTTTTCTGAGATGTTGCTTCGGTTTGCTTGTGTGACTTTGAGCAGACCGAATCGTCTCTTTAGACTAGATGTAGGCATGTTTGCAATCCATGCACAACATTTTTAGGTGCTCAGTTATACAAACTAGCAACCCAAAGCTGAGTTAGTTGGACAGAGCTGGTTTGTTGGCTTGTTTTATTCCACAATTGTAAGTTGATTTGGATAAAGCATATTAATGAATAAATGTACAAATGTAAATGTTGGGTTTGATGGGTTCAGTGTTATCTTAATATTATTTATTTACTATAAATAATACTTAATTTATTTATGATCAATTGTATTTATTTGTATTTTAAATTAATTTATATTTTTTATATATTTTATATTTTTATATTAATATTATTTTGAATTTGTTTTTATTTTTAGAGTTTGTTTTGCTAATTTTATTATGTGCTTTTGTCATTATTTTATTGGTTTTTGTCTTTAAAAAATTCTGCTTTGCTTTATTTTTTACATTTTTATTACAGTATTAGTAATTTTCAACTTAATCTTATTTCAGTTAATTGCCTACACACTCTATATGTTTTTTTTTATTTACATTTTTATAATCTAATATTTACTTATTTTTGAAGTAAGTTTTATTTTTATGTTTTTAAGTTTTTTATTTCAGTTTGTTTTAGTAATTTTATTTTAGTTCGTTGTTATTAATCATTTTAATTTATAATTTTAAAGTACTTCAGCTTAATTTGATTTATTTCAGTTAGTTGCCAACACAGCATCTCTAGTTTTTAAGTTTACATTTTTCATCTGATATATTTATTTTTATTTATTTTATTTATTTTATTTTATTTCTTACATTTAATTAAATTTTTTGCACTTGTCGTAAATGATTTTTAATTGTTTTAGTTAACAATAAAAACACTGGATAGGTTCAGTATATGAAAACTTATCCTAATCATCCTAATAATTATTTTTTAATTATAACATTTGAAGTTATGTCCTTTACAGTATATTCTTTCACTGGGAATCGAACTATGACATTGCTGTTGCAAGCAGCATTGCTCTGCCTGTTACAAGAATAAAAAACTACATTACGTCATCTTCACTGTTGGACACTGAAGTTTAGCTGTCAACACTGCAAGCATTCAACTGCAACTATGATTATTAAAATGCATTCTAGTATAGTTGCATTGCATCACTATCTGTATGCACGTCTGCATTCTGTGCAAATCCAGTAACCCTAGCAGACATTAAATGAACTTGGTAGATGCTACAGAGCAAATAAAATGCCCCAAGAGGCTTAACACAAAAAGCAGTTTTAAAGTTTAGCTCCTCGGTTTCTGATGTCTGTGGCTTCCAGCACTGGAAAAGGTCAAGATCCTTCTGGTTTTCGAGGGCAGTTTTCAAGTTTCAGATCATCTCGTCGTGACTCACAGTGTAAAAGTGCTCGGAGTGATTTGTTCACAGAGCAGAGGAGGTCGAATCGCCCAGTATCAGGCACAAGAAAGAGCTCCAGCCGCTCGCCGACTCTGTAATGAGCAGGAGAAAGCGCACACTGCCACAGGACATACACTTTATTGCACTTTTTATAAGAAGAACCATAATAAAACTGTCTAGTTCATCGGGATCGTCTGAAATTGTGGGGGCAGAAATACATATATATGAAAAAGATTAAAATTCCCATTTACCACGGGGCACGTGTTACTATACAGGATATTGCAATGCTTTATCTTCATAGAGACTTGCTACTTTGTGCGAGTGTAATTTATAGTTAAAACATAAAATTATATATACAAAATATATGTAATATTAGACAGAAATTCCTAGGCGACACAAAAACTGCCAAAAACCTATTTATGTCTAATTTCTGGAATATATATGAATTTATAATATGATATATATGATAATTTCATATATATATAAAATTTTATTTTTTAACTATAAATTGAACTTGAATAAAGTAGTAAGTGTATACACATAAACCAGTATGGCTGGTGTGATTTTTTTTTTTCAACTTTATGCAAGTGTATTTATTTATTTATTTATTTTATTTATATATATATTAATAATAGAAATTCCTGAAGAACACACATATTGGCAAAAAACTATTTCCGTCTAATTTTTGGTCTGTATTTCTTTTTTTTTATGTAATTTAATTTTTTACTTTTTAATTTTTTTATCAAAATAACTCATTTCTGGTCTGTTTATTTTTATATGCAATTTTATTTTTTTATTTTTTACCTATAAAATTGCACTTGCATAAATTATATATACAAAAATAATATATTGAACAATAATTAGATAGAAATTCAAAGGGAACACACATACCAGCAAAAACCTATTTCTGTCTAATTTCTGGATTTTATTCATGTATTTTTTAACTATAAATTGCACTTACGTAAATTATATATACAAAAGTTAATATACACACCAAAAATTAGATAGAAATTATTTTTTTAACTATAAATTGCACTTGCATAAATTAGAAAGTGTGTATGTAAACCAGTACGGCTGGTGTTTTGTTTTGTTTCTTTACTTTGTGTAATTTATAGATTAGAATTAAAATTACATATAAAAAACATATACAGACCAGAATTTAGACAGAAATAGAGTTGATTCAATGAACACACATACTGGCAAAATGTTTAGCTTGAATGTACTGTAAGTCAGTTTGGATAAATAATAAATAACAATACATTAATGTAAAGATGAATGTTTTGATTGTTGCTTATTTCAGTCCCTAACAGGGAAGGAGAGCTGGCTGGCCAGTATGGACATGACCGTTCTGTCTACGAGATTCGCTGCGTTCGACTAGCAGAAGGGAAAGTCGTACACTTACCGTGTTCGTTCTGTCAACAAGTACGGCATCAGCGAACCCGTCTCTCTCTGGGACAACCGCTAGGTGACCATTTTCTTAAAGAAACAGTGCACATAAAATAAAAATAGAGTCATTATTTACTCACACTCAAGTTGTTCCAAACCTGTATGCATTTCTTTCAGCTTTTGGATTAATCAAAAAAGATATTTTGATCAATTTTGGTAACCAAACAGTTGGCGGTAGCCATTGACTTCCATACTTTTGAAAAAAAAAATACTATGGAAGCCAATGGCTACCTTAAACTCTTTAGTTACAAACATTCTTTAAAATATCTTCTTTTGTGTTCAGAAGAAGAAAGAAACATACAGTTTTGAAACAAGTGGAGGGTGAGTAAATGATGACAGAATTGTCATTTTTGGGTGAATTATCTTTTTAAAGTACACTTCTTTTTTACAAGTGTGTATGTAAACCAGTACAGCTGATTGTGGGTTTGTTTTTTTGGTGTTTTAGGAGTTCCCACTCCGCCACACGGCGTCCTGCCCATCCGAGACACCAACAGCTCAGTCCTGCTGCAGTGGAAGGAGCCCAAAATAACAGAGGGCATTGTGGGATACTATCTGTACTACAGTGAGGTTGGAAGTGGACAGTGGAAGACCATCAACAATAAGCCCATCACTAAAACCAGGTCTCTTCTTGTATCCTGTTTAAGAGGCAATTAAAGGGATAGTTCACCCAACAATGAAAATGGGCTGTTAATTTACTCATCCTCAGGCAATACAAGATGAAGATGACTTTTTTTTTTTTTTTTTTAACATGATAAATGTACAATGTGCTTTAGGGTTGTGATGGTGAGGAAATTTTCCCACCGGTTAATCGAGTTGATCAAGCTGCCTGCGCATTTTACTTTCACTTTCAAATAGCGGCAATTCGGCGTAAAGCAATTGTTCGTTTTTAGTTCATTTGAATTTCCCAATCAGTTAACATCAAATCTTTAAGATATTGTGACATGAATTTTACTTCAAATAGACTACAAAAGTAACTCATTAACAATAATAACAAATAAATTTTAAAAAGTAGACCTGTGAAAAAAGATTTTTAGCTGAAACCGTGGTCCTTGGTCATTCATAAAATGCAAGTCAATGGCTACCGGATCTTTGAGAGTCAAAAATAAAACACAGCTGGCAACACAAAATTAATACCCGTGACTCCTGACGATGTTTTGAGGTCTTATGAAGCGAAACAATCAGTCTGTGCAAGAAACTAAACATTATTTACAGCATTATTACCTGTAATCCAGAGCCTCAGGCAAACGGGAAAAATCCGTTCAATTCTTTATTTCATTTACGCAATGATGTAATACACAATTATATTATTAAAGCACCCAATAATGATGTGAGACATGGATGTTTTATGTCTAAAGCATATAAAGTGAATAAACTAGTCTTCATCAGCTCACCTTTTTACATAAACAGTGAGAAACCTAAAAACTTTGATTTGGAATTTGGATTCAAGCTCTCGGTTCACACATGCGCATATCAGCGGCTCATCGGTCTTCGGTTCGAGTCGAACTGTTTGCTCAGTTCAGTGACTGTTGGAGGAACTGGAGCGCTGAATCAGTTCATTCATCACAGGATCAGATATACGGCAGTATTTTGGCTCATTTCCAATTGTAGGGACTGTCAGGCGTCTGAAAGTGAGTTTTGATTTGATCTGATTTGAACTGGTTCATCTAGTTCACTAAAAAGAACCGATTCAGAATGATTCGTTCGTGAACCGGACATCACTCCGGACCGTTTGTCTGAGGCTTTGGATTACAGATGATAATGCTGTAAATAATGTTTAGTTTCTTGCACAGACCGATCGTTTCGCTTCATAAGACCTCAATATATCGTCAGGAGTCACTGGTATTAATTCTGTGTTGCCTGATATGTTTTTTTGACTCTTAAAGTGCCGGTAGCCATTGACTTGCATTTTATGAATCACCAAAAACCACAGTTTCAGCTAAAAATCTTCTTTTCTGTTCTACTGAATAAAAAAGTCACCTACATCTTGGATGGCCTGAGGGTGAGTAAATTAACAGCTAGTTCTCATTTTTGGGTCAATAGACAGATTTTAGTACTTTACCACACTGAAAGTATAAAGTATAGCAAGTGCAGGAAGTCACAAAGTCACTTGTCATTTAAAAAAATAAATAGGCTAAATAAGCCCAGACAACAGCATATAATGGTGAATACGGCAGTATTTTGGCTCATTTCCAATTGTAGGGACTGTCAGGCGTCTGAAAGTGAGTTTTGATTTGATCTGATTTGAACTGGTTCATCTAGTTCACTAAAAAGAACCGATTCAGAATGATTCGTTCGTGAACCGGACATCACTCCGGACCGTTTGTCTGAGGCTTTGGATTACAGATGATAATGCTGTAAATAATGTTTAGTTTCTTGCACAGACCGATCGTTTCGCTTCATAAGACCTCAATATATCGTCAGGAGTCACTGGTATTAATTCTGTGTTGCCTGATATGTTTTTTTGACTCTTAAAGTGCCGGTAGCCATTGACTTGCATTTTATGAATCACCAAAAACCACAGTTTCAGCTAAAAATCTTCTTTTCTGTTCTACTGAATAAAAAAGTCACCTACATCTTGGATGGCCTGAGGGTGAGTAAATTAACAGCTAGTTCTCATTTTTGGGTCAATAGACAGATTTTAGTACTTACTTTACCACAAAGTATAAAGTATAGCAAGTGCAGGAAGTCACAAAGTCACTTGTCATTTAAAAAAATAAATAGGCTAAATAAGCCCAGACAACAGCATATAATGGTGAATTAGGCTATTTAAATATCTATATAGTTAAATACAAATTAAATAAGTTGAATATTAATGGCATGACAATTAAATAATGCATTCAATAGTTTGAAATATTTTTTAGATTTAATTTAATAACTACATTGTTTAAGTTTAATCTTTAGCTGTAAGCTGCTAAATATATTCAGCCAACACTTGTGACTGCTGTAGTTTTGTTACTCTGAATTTAGTCTGAATCACTTAATGCACAGCTCTATTTTGACATCGGCTTGTCAGACATTTCGTTCCGTTATCACGGTCAATCATAGCAATGATTTGCGGCATGATTTAACGGATTCACTCGCGTTAATTTTACACTCGCGTTTGCCATTCCTGAAACGGTATACGTGGTCGATTGGTCCTCTTAGACAAGCAAAGTGCGCTCCCCTTACGGCACAGTACAGTTGACCGGAAATGACTGACCTGGCTTATCTAAAACCAGGAAGTAATCGTGCATATGGTCATTACTCCTATTAAAGCTAGTTTTCTTCTTCGCTCAGGTTTACAGTTGATGGCCTGAAGACCAATAAAGACTATGTGTTCCGGGGGAAGTCTGTGGGACTGGTGGGAAACAGCATCTACTCTGACGAGTCTCCTGCCATTCGAGTCAAATCAGCGATATGTAAGAGTCTGACCCGCCTGTGAACCAGACCAGACCCTGCAGGACAGCAGCTTTAAATGTGACGCCATCCTGTCTAAAGTGCTGCCGTCTGTCTGCTAGAGCTCGAGAAAACTGTTTATGGTCACAGTGTGAATTTGATAATTGTATGAATGAGTTCCTGCATGAACAGATACAGCTGGTGAGCTCTTTTGACTTGGACCAGTGAGCAACCACTCAGAACGCCCTAGCAACCACCTAAAACACCCTAGCAACCACTCAGAACGCCCTAGCAATCACTTAGAGCACCCTAGCAACCACCTAAAATACCCTAGCAACCTCTCAGAACACCATAGCAACCACCTATCAATGCCATAGCAACCCCCCAGAACACCCTAGCAATGCCATAGCAACCACCCAGAACATACTAGTAACCACCTAGAAATGCTATAGCAACCAGACAGAATGCCCTAGCAACCACCTAAAATACCCTAGCAACCATTCATAACGCCCTAGCAACCACTCAGAGCACCCTAGCAACCACCTAGCAATGCCATACCAACCACCTAAAAATGCACCAACAACCACCCAGAACTCCCTAGCAACTACCTAGCAATGCCATACCAACCAGTCAGAACATCCTAGCAACTACCTACAAATGCCCTAACAACCTCCCAGAATGCCATAGCAACCACCTAGAAATGCCCTAACAACCACCCAGAACGCCATAGCAACCACCTAGAAATGCCCTAACAACCTCCTAGAACACCCTAGCAACCACCTACAAATGCCCTAGCAACCTCTCAGAACACCATAGCAACCACCTAGCAATGCCATAGCAACCCCCCAGAACACCCTAGCAATGCCATAGCAACCACCCAAAACATACTAGTAACCACCTGGAAATGCTATAGCAACCAGACAGAATGCCCTAGCAACCACCTAGAAATGCCATAACTACCACTCGAAACGCCCTAGCAACCACCTAAAATACCCTAGCAACCATTCAGAACGCCCTAGCAACCACTCAGAGCACCCTAGCAACCACCTAGCAATGCCATAACAACCAGTCAGAACATCCTAGCAACTACCTACAAATGCCCTAACAACCTCCTAGAACACCCTAGCAACCACCTACAAATGCCCTAGCAACCTCTCAGAATGCCATAGCAACCACCTAGCAATGCCCTAGTAACTGTCCAGAATACCCTAATAGTCAAATCAATTTTTTTGTATAGCACTAGCAGTAGCCCATAACACCCTAGCAAGCACCTAGAAATGCTATAGCAACCACCCAGAACACCCTAGCAACCACATAGCAATGTGCAAACAATTTCTCAGTGGGCCTTAGCGACCACATGTTCATTCCCTGGAAACCACACACAACACTCAAACACTGTGTTCAGTAAATGTAAAAGTCTGCTTGTGTTTACCATAGTATTCTGCTGTCAGTGAAGTACAGATGTGGTTTAAGCTTCGTTATATGGAGCAGAAGAGGTGAGGTCCTCACAGTCGTGACCAGAGACAGGCTTGTTACAGCAGAGAATGGCTCAGTCCGGACAGTAATAGGCTGTCGTCTGATGCTTCAGCTTTTCTCTTATAATAAGGGCTGATTCTGAGCGCCGCTGATGTTTTTGAGGCCTGTTAGCATCAAACACATGTTCCTGCAGATCAAATCAATGCAGGAACATCACATTATCCTCACAGAAAATTATGGAAGCCTGTTTCTGCCACGGAATACAAAAATTAACATTGCTACTTTTTAGTCTCAGAATTCTGACTTTTTTTCTGACTTTTTTGCAGTTGTGATTTATAAAGCCAGACGTGTGAGATATAAGTAAGGAAATAGTCTTTTTTTCCCCCTCAGAATTGGACTTTATAATTTGCAGTTGCGAGTTTATATTTCAGAAACTCACATTTGCGGAAAAAACAAAGTCAGAATTGCGAGAAAAAGCCAGAAATGCGAGAAAAAGTGTCAGAATTCTAAGAAAAAAGTCAGAATTGCGATATAAACTCGAGTGTATATCATTAAACTTTGAGGAAAAAGTCAGAAATGCGAGAAAAAAGTCAGAATTGTGAGAAAAAAGTCAGAATTGCGATATCAACATCATGTTTGCTATTAATTGTTAATGAATCAAATAAGTCATTATTTGATACATTCAGTGTTTTACAGCTGAAATAAGCGAAATAATTAATAGGATGACCAGATGTCGTGATAAAACACTAGTCCCAGTTTCAGCCGACTAAAATTAAGCATTATATAGATATAGTATTACAATAGTATTACAGCTTTTATTAATATTTTAAATTAGCTTTTATTTTTATATTTTCTGTTTTCATTTGAATTTTAGTTGAATTTTTAGTAATTTTGTATGTGCGTTTGTCATTTATATTGATGTTTACACACACATACACACATATTTATATGTATTTTCTCACAATTCTGAGAAAAGAAGACAGAATTAGGAGATATAAACTTGCAATTGTGGGAAAAATGTCAGAATTGGGAAATGTAGACTTGAATTGCTTGATTAATAATCGCGATTACCTTTAGTTTTTTATTCAGTGGTGGAAATGGGACTCCATAGTAAACACTTTAGTTGCTTTGATTGATTATTAGGGTGACCAGAAGCTCCATTCCATCCATCATTGGCTGAAATTGCATTAGAATTAATATTAAAGGAGAGAAATTGTCGTTTAATGTCATTTATATTAGTTCTATTTCTTTAGTTAAAGGGTTAGTTCACCCAAAAATGAAAATGCTGTCATTAATTACTCACCCTCATGTCGTTTCAAACCCGTAAGACCTTCGTTCATCTTCGGAACACAAATTAAGATATTTTTGATTTTTGAAAACAATAATAACATAATTTATCGTAATCAATCTCCAAAATGGCGGAAGACGGTAACTAGGGGAGAAGAATTGTTGAATAAATTATGTTATTATTGTTTTCTTTGCGCACAAAAAGTATTCTCGTAGCTTCGTATAATTACGGTTGAACTGCTGATGTCTCATGGATTATTTTACCGATGTCCTTGCTGTTTCTGGACTTGGGAACATTGCAGTTGTGTTGCTGTCTATGGGAGGGTCATAGAGCACTCAGATTACATCAAAAATATCTTAATTTGTGTTCTGAAGATGAACGAAGGTCTTACGGGTTTTGAACGACATGAAGGGGAGTAATTAATGACAGAATTGTCATTTTTGGGTGAACTATCCCTTTAAAGTCCAGTGTGTTTCAGCTCTTTACAGGCATAATTGTCAGCATAATTGAATGCAAATAACACAAAATAAACTAGATTTAAATTTCTTGAAAGTAGCTATGCTTGCAAAAAAGTTTTAGGAAAGTTTAAGTTTCAGTCTTGGTTTCTGTGTAAATTTAATGCTGCATTGCCAGATCTGCAACGTTTGAATCTGCGTGGATGTTCAGTGGTTTGGGCTGAATTCATTGCATGGGGAGTTAAATGTTCAGAACAAACCCAAAGCAGGATGTTTGAGGAACATTAACATAAATATATAACACTTTGTGCATGCATTAATAGGTGAATTTAGAGTTAAAGATGTGCTTGACACTTTCATTAAAATATTCATTAAATACATTTTAGCATAAAATAATGGCATAATTGGAACCTAAAGTCATTAAATGTAATTCCACATAAAATATATTTGTCCTTAGTGGTCTGCTTTACCTCCGTGGGCGACAGAAAATTAATATTAAAATAATAATTGCTAATTAAAATAATTTCCCCGGGTTACTACTGTTAACTAAAACATTTTTATTACAGTTTTTTTACGATTGCTTAAGCACCATTTTGAAAACAGGGCCCAGTTTGTCAAAACACTACACACAATTAATGGGTTACTACTGTTAACTAAAACATTTTTATTAATTGAAAAAAGCTGAAATAAAATAAAATAAAATATAAATATTAGATAAAAACTAGAAATGAGAAATGCTGCCTTGACAACTAACTAACTGAAATCATTTTAAGTTGAAGCACTAGAATTACTAACAGTAAATAAATTAAAATTAAAACTGAAATGAACCTAAAGAGGTGTGTGTGTGTGTGTGTGTGTGTGTGTGTGAGTGTGAGTG
>NW_015652151.1:449035-455887 GCF_001515625.1 Sinocyclocheilus rhinocerous
GTGTGTGTGTATGTGAGAGTGTGAGAGAGAGTGTGTGTGTGTGTGTGTGTGTGAGTGTGTGCGTGTGTGTGCAAACATCAATATAAATGGCAAAAGCACAGACAAAATTACTAAAAATTTAACTAAAATTAAAATGAAAACTGAAAATCTAAAAATAAATGCTAATTTAAAATATTAATAAAGGCTGTAATACTATTGTAATACTATATCTATATAATGCTTAATTTTAGTCCCCGGCTGAAACTGGGACTAGTGTTTTATCAGGACATCTGGTCATCCTATTAATTATTTAGCTTATTTCAGCTGTAAAACACTGAATGTATCAAATAATGACTTATTTGATTCATTAACAATTAATAGCAAACATGATGTGGTTGACTTTCGCTGTAAAACGCAGCAGCCTGTGACCTCTGACCTCCCTCTGTACGACCTCTGACCTCCCTCTGTCCGTTACTGCAGATGTTCCGTCCCGTCCATCAGCCATCGCTCTCCTGCGCTGCACCGGATCAGAGGTGCTGATTGGCTGGAGAGCCCCGGCCAATCACGGAGGAGACCCTGTGCGCGGCTACTTCCTGGACCAGAGGGAGAAATCCCAGAGTTCCTGGAGAGAGATCAACGTCAAACCCGCTAAAGAGAGCGTGTACGAGGTGAGCTGAGAACAACAGCATAGACTTTAATGAATTAATGATGCATTTACAAGCCATTTCTGTGGTGTTTTGGGTGGTTGCTAACTGTCTGAAGTGAGAATAGCCTCGGCGAATAATGACAAGACCTGCTTAAATCAGTCATAAATATTATTTATTGCTCGATATTTCATTGCAGTCATGCCAGGAACATTTTGACCTGCTCATCTGCCTTCGTCTAACTATAAATGTGTCACCGAGCAACTGTGATGTCCATGGAGACTTAATTAAAACTTAAAGCATTGTTTATTTTGGATTGCTTTCACTGTGTTTAATTAGACCGTGTTCGAGCTTGAACATCATATTAGTAGTCTGATGAAAAAAATCGATTGTTAGAGAAGTGAAGTTTAATTTGTGGAGTACACAGACAGAGGCCACAGCCTGTATAGTTTAAAAGCAGGATTAAAGCAGGTCTTGTCATTAGTTGATGCAGATGCCTGTAAATGTAATTATTAAACAGTTGTTGTGTTGTTTACGCTGTCATTCTCAGCTAATTATTGGTTGTTTAAAACAGAAATGTTAAGTATGATAGTGAACAAAACTATCCACAAATGCAGTGCAAATTGGTGTTCTGTTTTTAAATAAATAAAGACACGAAATCTTTGACAAAATGTTTTTTTAGATGAATATTAGTTTGTTTTAGATCATTAAAATACTTTGGGATAAAGTGATTTTGGTCTGTACCACATCAGAGGTCTTGGTTTTCTCAGCTGCATTTAACAATTAAAATCAAACAACAATAAATATATAAACAAAATCTATTAAATAAGTATTGTGTGTGTGTGTGTGTGTGCGCGCGTGTTTTTGTGACAAATTTGTATAATGACAAGGGTATGACACAGGTATTACAAGGAGAAGGTGACTTTTCAGGACATTACCCCATGTCCCCAGTAATATTTATATATTATTGATTAAGTATGTAGTATTTTTTTAACATTTTGAATTAGTTTTTAATTTGATTTAATTTGTATAATTTTTATTTCTATTTAGTCAGGATGTAAATAAGGCTTCACATTCATTTTTACTTTTTAGCCATTTTTAAATTATAGTTTTGTATTAATAATTGTGTAATGTGCTTTTGTTATTTTTAATTTTTGTTATTTTTTTGCTATTTTATATTTCTTTTTTCTTTTTTATTCCTTTTTATTTTTATGTATCTATGTATTTTTTTGTTGTTGTAGTACTTCAACTTGAGCATATCTTATTTCATTTAGTTGTCACGGCAACATTTCTATGAATAAAAATAACCTCTAAAATAATAACAATTAAAACAGAAATAAAATTTATAAAAACTAGACATATTAAAAAAACAAAAAGGAACAAATAAAAACAATTATTAAAAAATGTTAAAAGTTTCTGTTAAAGATTTTGTAATTTTCTGTTATTGTTTAAACATTTTTTAGAAAATATAAAAATAAAAACAAATGTAAACTATTAATAAAAACTCAAAATAGTATCTAAACGATACTAAAATAACACCGCCCTAAATCTGAGCAGTAATAATGGTGACATATAATATTCATTTTGACCTCTTGGTGAACAAACAACATTTTCTGAAAGTTTACTGCCTCCTTTGAAGAGACAGAACATGTTTTATGGGTTTCCAGCCTTATTTCTGTTCTCGTGTAAAGTGTCATGAGTGCACAGCGCTCTCTGATGGACTGAAACAGCATCGGCCTCGTGTCTCTTTCTATTAACATGTCCTCTGAAAACTAGTGTTTTTTTGGAGAGGAGGACGAGGTTGTTTTGCACTATTTGCTTTGCTCACAGGATGCCTCAAAGTACATTATGTCAATTAGAAAACATTGATCTTGGAGGGCACTGTGGTCGTAGCATGAAGCCCATGTTAATGGTTTCCGCTTCTCATTGAGCAGTCAGAGACGACCTGCTTGGCCTCATTACAGACCGGCACAAACATTCAAATCTGCCATCTGGTGGCGGTCCTCCTTCCCAGCAGGCCGCTCGAGAGATTTGAGCTCCCAGATAAGCCTCTGATTTGATAAGAGGATTCAGGCAACAGTTAATCACAAGTCTGAAGGCTCAAGAAGGCCCGTTTTCCTAAATCCAATACCAGTTACTTGTGACTAGGTGGCCACTCGCCGTGATCTTTGTTTCTCATCACAGAAACCGTCTTAAAGCAATGTTTATCGGATAAGTAACTCTCGGGCCTAATGGTCCTTGATATAGACGTCAGCCGGCGGATCAATGCACTATAAAAGGCTTTTCTGGGCAGGGTTATTATCGTCAACTATAATGATAATAAAATTAATTTAATTTAATCTATTTGAATTTAATTACATTTTTCATAATAATTTGGAATGAAAACTAAAACTAAACCATTAAGAAAATATATTTTGTTACTCAAATAAAATGAATGTGAACTGAAATTAAAGGGAAAGAAATAAAACTGAACGTGCTAAAATAGCTATAACTAAAACTGAAATCATTCATAAAAACTATATTAAGATTTAAAAAGCTAATAAGGATGACAACAACACACAACAAAATTACTAAAGCTTTAACGCAAATGGAGATAAAAAATGCTAAATATAAAAAATAAAAAGTTAAAATATTAATAAATACTAAAATAGTCAAATCACACTGTTTCTTGGTTTTAAAATGCTTCTGGACTCCACAGATTTCCACCAAAAAAAGAGCATCAGTCATAATTTTTGTTACTTTAATTAATTAAATAAATGTGAACTGAAAATAAAAAATAGAAGTACTAAAATAGCTAAAGCTAAAACTGAAATAAAAATGAATTAAAACAATATTAACATTTTTTAAATGCTAATAAGAATGACAAAAACAACGAAATTAATAAAACTTTAATTCAAATTCAAATTCAAAATATAAAAGAAACATCATTTAAAATATTAATAAATAATATGACTGAAAATTAAAGAAACAAACAATAAAAATTGAAGTTCTAAAACTAAAAGTGAAATAATAAAAAAAAATAATAATAATTCGTAAAAATTTTACTCAAAAACACATTTAAAATACTATATAATAATAATAAAAAAATAAAATAAATGCTAAATACTAAAAACTGTATAAATAAATACCATAGTAGTAAAATTGCACTGCTTCTGGATTAAAAATTCATCTGAATCAAAGGACTCGTCAGATTTCACACAGAACTGGAGCGTCAGTCATCCAAAAAGTTGTTTTAGTTCATTAAATATTTTAGTTATTTTGAAGATGTTTTCAGCTTCCATTAAGAGTGTAATCCTCTCCTCTGTGGCTTTAAACACATTTTGCATTTAAATGAACACTGAAAATATATAAGCCTGCTTGTATATTAACACTTTTACAGATGTTTTTATTATAGTTTTGTCTTGTATTTTGGGTCTCTCTTCTGTGCTTCCAGACACATCCACTTATTTTCCATTATTTGTTGGTTTTGTTTTTAGGTGACTGGCCTTCAGGAAGGAAGTTTTTACCAGTTCAGAGTCTTCGCAGCCAATATTGTTTCTTCTGTCATGTTCATTTACAGCTCTTGTAGCAATTTTGAGGAAGAAAGAATGGTTGTATGTTTGGAAAACAATTCTTATTGCATCTACCATAAACTTGCAAAGAAGAAGGTAATATTACCAGATGACATTTATTTTGTATATGCATATTAATTGAATTTTTATTATTGCACTATTTATTTGTTTATTTATTGCACAACTTGTACACTTTTTATTCATAGAAAACAATAAATTAGATATGTTTCAGTCATCTTTTATAGAAACTTCTCTGAACAAGACTATATCTGGCATAGACTAACATGGCATGCTGTTCTTCTTTCATTAATCTTTCATGTGTTTCTGTTCTTTATAATTAATGATTTAATCGTTACAGTGTGTTTCACTAGACTGTGTCTTTCTGGCACAGAGATACAGAATTCAAAAATCGATGAAAGTAGTTTTTCTTCCATTGTGTTTCCTTTCTGCTGGTTCACTTTTTTTGCCATTTCTGAGAGTTATTTCACTTACAGCACATTCGTTTAACTAGAAAGAGTGGAGGTGGCACACAACGTTTTTCCTTTGGTTATCAGTTATACGTATTTCTTCTTTTATTTTATAGTTTCTATGTTCAAGAAAATAATCACAGCTCATATATAAAGGTGTGAATATAAGAGAAATGAATGCATGGAATCTAGAGTCATTTATTCTCTAAATGAAGGTAAAATGAGTTGCGAAAGCATCTTTAAAAAGACAGAGCGATGATGGATAATTGTATGAATGTGTTGATTAATATCTTGCAGGTTGTCCATTTGATCTGGAGTTTAGAAAAGTTAGGCGGAACTCTTTGGTGCTGCTGTGGGCGGAGCCTCTGTACAAGGGCCAATCAGAGATCAGCGGGTATATAGTGGAGATCAGTGAGGGGGCGGAGTCTGAGGATTGGACCCCTGTGTTGAGTGAGCCGGTGACGGAAACTCAAAGGTGCGTTTAATTTATCTTTTGATTGCAGTACATTTATCAGGATTAGACAAAATTCTGAATTTAGGAATGTGATTTGAATTTCAGTCTAATCCTACATCCTTAAATTCAAGCTACAGTGGTGCATCAGGAATCAAATAACAATTTAAGGCAAGATACTACATGTAAATAGGGTTAAAATAAAAATGTATTAACTAATATATATCACCATACTTTATCCAGTTGATTAATCACAGTATATTAAGATTGTGTAATTTTCTGAAATGTCATGTTTAAATATGCAAACGATGCACACTGAAAAAAATGTTTCATTCATCCAATTAAAAAAATTTAGGGTAATATATTATTAATATAATATTTTTTTACTTGAGCCAATGAAAAATAAATAACTTGCCCTTAGGGATTATCTTATTAAACATGCATTAATTTTAAACAGAAATCTGAACATTGGATAAAGCCAGGTTCAAATTTCTTGTTTCATTTTGTTGATATATTACTCAAATCATAAATATATTATATTAAAAAAAGGCCTCTAACACTAGCTTGCTCTACTCTATCTGTTTTCTTTTTATTTATTATAGAATTTTTTTTTTTAAAAACCTTGCTACGTGTACTGCATTAAGCTAACTGAGACTTGTTATAGCATTTGCATATCTTTGCTCTTTTGTTGATTTTGATTGCTTCCATTGTCCTAATTTTGGATAAAAGCGTCTGCTAAATGACTAAATGTAAATATAAAATTGCATGCATTTATCAGAAATGACTGTCAAAAGCCAGAAAAATATACATTTTATCCATGCTTTTTTAGAAATAAAATGTTATATAATTCTGGTCCAAAATTATGTACAAAAAAACCCCTCTGTAAAAAATCTTCAAAATATAGATAGGAGTAAAACTGTAGATTTTGGTGTATGTACAATGTTAAATGACGAGTTACACATTGAATTAAAGTGAAATTTTGAAGTAGAAAGACTTAAATTATATTTTCTTGTAAAAAGTACAGTAATCTTTTATTTACAACTTAAAAAAATAATTGTTTACAGTATAAGAGCTGCTGAAGTGCAGACGTCTGACTCATTTTGAGAAAACAGCCTTTAAAGATACAGACTGTAATTTAATTCTACTGATGCAAATAGATGAAGTGTAATAAAATAAACACTTAAATGTGTATTTTGGGTGTTTTCTTCCTGCTGGTCTGAAATAAGACATGCTATGGAAGCAAAATAGACTAAAATCTCAAACGTGACAAACCTGCAGAGTCTTGCCCTAAAAAGCGTCTCGGTTCAGTTCACGATAGTTGCATTTGCATCCAGTCCCACCAGAGCTTTGAAAGAGGTGTGAGCTGTTTCTGGACGATTGTTGATCAGGTTCCAGGTCTGCAGACGGGTCAGACGTACCGCCTCCGTGTGTCTGCCGTTAACGCAGCTGGAGTCGGCATGTCTTCGGGGGCCTCTGAGCCGGTGGAGGCGCAGACTAAAGCAGGTCAGCTGCCTGGAAATCTGCATAACCATTTCACGCTCATTTTACAGCGAATCGCTTTTAACTTTATCCCGCGTTTGCCACCAGGAACCAAAGAGATTGAGATCGGAGTCGATAACGACGGCTTCATCTTTCTGAGCTTTGAAGCTCTTGACAGAACTGATAAAGATGTATTTAAGTGGAGTAAGAACTACGGGAAAGCGATTGATGCCAGACGAGCCCGACCGGAGAACAAAAACAACAGGTCGTTAGTCAAAATA
>NW_015652151.1:456144-457505 GCF_001515625.1 Sinocyclocheilus rhinocerous
AGACTTGTTATAGCATTTGCATATCTTTGCTCTTTTGTTGATTTTGATTGCTTCCATTGTCCTAATTTTGGATAAAAGCGTCTGCTAAATGACTAAATGTAAATATAAAATTGCATGCATTTATCAGAAATGACTGTCAAAAGCCAGAAAAATATACATTTTATCCATGCTTTTTTAGAAATAAAATGTTATATAATTCTGGTCCAAAATTATGTACAAAAAAACCCCTCTGTAAAAAATCTTCAAAATATAGATAGGAGTAAAACTGTAGATTTTGGTGTATGTACAATGTTAAATGACGAGTTACACATTGAATTAAAGTGAAATTTTGAAGTAGAAAGACTTAAATTATATTTTCTTGTAAAAAGTACAGTAATCTTTTATTTACAACTTAAAAAAATAATTGTTTACAGTATAAGAGCTGCTGAAGTGCAGACGTCTGACTCATTTTGAGAAAACAGCCTTTAAAGATACAGACTGTAATTTAATTCTACTGATGCAAATAGATGAAGTGTAATAAAATAAACACTTAAATGTGTATTTTGGGTGTTTTCTTCCTGCTGGTCTGAAATAAGACATGCTATGGAAGCAAAATAGACTAAAATCTCAAACGTGACAAACCTGCAGAGTCTTGCCCTAAAAAGCGTCTCGGTTCAGTTCACGATAGTTGCATTTGCATCCAGTCCCACCAGAGCTTTGAAAGAGGTGTGAGCTGTTTCTGGACGATTGTTGATCAGGTTCCAGGTCTGCAGACGGGTCAGACGTACCGCCTCCGTGTGTCTGCCGTTAACGCAGCTGGAGTCGGCATGTCTTCGGGGGCCTCTGAGCCGGTGGAGGCGCAGACTAAAGCAGGTCAGCTGCCTGGAAATCTGCATAACCATTTCACGCTCATTTTACAGCGAATCGCTTTTAACTTTATCCCGCGTTTGCCACCAGGAACCAAAGAGATTGAGATCGGAGTCGATAACGACGGCTTCATCTTTCTGAGCTTTGAAGCTCTTGACAGAACTGATAAAGATGTATTTAAGTGGAGTAAGAACTACGGGAAAGCGATTGATGCCAGACGAGCCCGACTGGAGAACAAAAACAACAGGTCTTTAGTCAAAATATGAGCACAACTGTGACACTTTTTCTGCAGCTTTGGATCTGGGAGTGTATTTCTCATTTATTTTACGTTTGCATTTACATTTAGTCATTTAGGCAGACGCTTTTATCCAAAGTGACTTACAAATGAGGACAATGGAAGCAATCAGAATCAACAAAAGAGCAACAATATATAAGTGCAAATGACAAGTCTCGGTTAGCCTAACACAGTACACGTAGCAAGGTGTATATATATATATATATATATATATATATAT
>NW_015652151.1:457994-471382 GCF_001515625.1 Sinocyclocheilus rhinocerous
ATACCTTGAAGGACCTATCTGAGAGGTAAGACTCAAACCACTGGCGTGCGGTTCCTGAGATGCCATTTTCCAATAAGGTTGACAGGAGAATCTGGTGGTTCACCGTATCAAAAGCAGCAGACAGATCCAGCAAAGTATATAAGTAAGATATGCAAGTGCTATAACAAGTCTCAGTTAGCTTAACGCAGTACACGTAGCAAGGTTTTTTTTTATTATATAATAAATAAAAAGAAAACAGATAGAATAGAAAAAAATCAGTGTATCATTCGTTCACTCGTTTTTTGATTTAATATTGAAAGTAGAAAAATGAGAAAACAGCTCCTTTTTCATTTTTTTCATTTTTTTCCCAAGAAACAAAAAACAAGAATTCAGCTTAATTTTTCATTTTTCGTTCAGGGGTAGAAACATGAATAAACAGCTTGAATATTCGATTTCTACAGGTGGGCAGGAATTAAACGTCCCTTTCTGCTGATTGGTCAGCTGAAGATCAATCCGTGCCGTCATCAGTTCTTCTGCAGTTCCGTGCGGCAGAATAATAATCCTCCGTTGCTGCAGGTGTACGGATTCTTATGTGTTTATTGCAACGACATTTCATGTTTTTCTCATCAAACAACCAGATTAGTGAATAGCTCGACACAATCCGTTCCGGGGCAAAAAAGTACTTGAAAATAAAAAATACAGAAGACAGTTAACTTAAATTCTTTTAGGAGGAAATTATATACTCTTCTCATGAAGCATCGCAATGAAGTAAATAAAAACAAAGCTACAATATTAAACTATTACCTTAATGAGTACAAACATAAGAACAGTATATATTAAGTTAATTCAAATTATTAAAATATTGTCATGAAGCATTGCAATTAAGTAATCAAAAACCAGTGCTACAATATAAAACTATCTAACTAATAACTTATTGAGTATAAATATAATAACAGTATATATTATTTAAAAAATATTTAAATGTTATTTCCATGAAGCAATGCAAAGAAGTACTCAAAAACCAACGCTATAACATTACAATATTAACTTATTGTGTATAAATATAAAAACAAAAAAGTATATATTAAGTTCATGATTATATATTAGTATATAATAAGTAAATATCTTATTGCCAAGTTTGGAAGCAGGCAGTAAACAAAATGTATTTAAAAGCACTGTTTGTTTACCTTATGTAGTGATTATAGCAGCAGAAATTCATCAAATGATGGTCAAATAAATTATTGTAATTTATATATAATTTTTTTCTTGTAAATAGGTACCTTAAACTTTCTTAAAGGGATAGTTCACTCAAAAAAAAAAAAACATTTTTGTGTGCGTGAACTATTAAAATGTATTTATTTATTTATCGGATTGATTTATGTAGGTAAATAGGCACTTTGAAATGAACCTTTTTGTTTCCACAATAGTAATAAATTCAAAGAGTTTTGGGTTTGAGTAAATGATGAGGTTTGTTTTGGGTGCACTGTCCCTTTAAATACTCTATACATCTGTCTAAATGTTCACCTCAGGTCTGTTCTTACCTTCACGGACGCCTCGGAGTAGGATTTGGGCCTTTACACGGTGAAGCTGAGCGGAAACCCTGACGTCTCCTCTAGTTTCACCTTCACTGCGGAGGGTAGACATTCATTTCATCTCTGCATAATGCATTACCTGAACACGGTGGCACGAGACCTTGTGCATCTGTTCAGCATGAAAACTTGATGCATAACTCATCTTTTCTTAGCGCATCCCCGGTATTTTATCATCATTCAGCCGCTGATGAATGTTTTGTCGAGCTCCTTTGCCCTAAGCCATGTTGTACACAATCTGTGTATTTTCACCCTGCACCAAGTGTGACAGAACATGGACTGTTTGTGTCAGAAACTATAAACTACATGACAAACATCTTCCTATAACTTCAAATACAGCAAGATTAACTTTAAATAGACATTGAATGTGACTTTGCGATTGTGCTATTTTCTTCCTCAGATCTGGAGAGGCTGACAGAACTCAGCTAAAAAAACAGTACAATTCTGAAATGTTTTTACAATTTAAAATATCTTGTTTTTATGTGAATATGTGTTAAAATGTATTTTATTCCTGTGATCAAAGCTGTATTTTCAGCATCATTACTCCAGTCTTCAGTGTCACATGATCCTTCAGAAATCATTCTAATATGCTGATTTGCTGCTTATTATCAATGTTGAAAACAGTTGTGCTGCCCGATATTTTTGTGGAAACAAAATTTTATTTTTCAGGATTCTTTGATGAATAGAAACTTCAGATGAACAGCATTTATTTGAAAAAGAAATATTTTTGTAACATTATAAATGTCTTTACTGTCACGTTTGATCAGTTTAATGCATCCTTACTGAATAAACCTGTTCATTTCCAAAGAGCAAAAAAATCTTACTGACCCAAAACTTTTGATCAGAATTCTGAATATGCATCTTGCAGTTCTGATTTTTTTTCCCAGCCATGGAATAAAGGAATTTTTCTCTTAATTTTGACTTTTTTTCTGAGAACTGCAATATATATATTTCATCCAAAACTTGACATTCTGTCATCATTTACTCGCCTTAATGTTGCTCCAAAGTTGATTTTGTCCTTCTCAGAAAAACAAAAGCACATGATCTCTTCTGAATCTCTTCTGCAGTGATCGCTCTGAAGTCTGAAGGCTGGCAGGTGGATGTGTCTGAGCAGGGAAGTGTGCTTCTGTGGCTGCAGACAGAAGCTCTCAGCAGCGCCGCGGTGCTTCAGCTCATCCTCAACGACAGAGAGATCTCCAGCACTCCGGTGACTACATGTCTGATTGACATTAATACAGTGTATATTCCTTTAGTATTCCACCAGCGACTTGCTCAATGATTTCTGTGTGGATGTGTGTGTCCTGCAGACCCGTAAGATTAACTTTGACAGGGCACAGGGTCTGGTGGAGATCCTGTTTGATCAGATATCAAGAGAGGACGAGGGCTCGTACACCGCACAGCTCAAAGACGGCCGGGCCAAGAACCAGTTCACGCTGGTGTTTGTGGATTAGAGTATGTTTACAATGTCACATTATAACATTAGACTACAGAGCTGCTCTTCAGGGAAAATGTAAATTGATTAGACCAATAATAAACGATGCACATATAGTGTACATTGGAAAACAGCAGAAATATTCATCAGCACATCTGTTTTCAACATTGATAGTAATCAATAATAAATGTTTCTTGAGCAGCAAATCAGCATATTAGAATGATTTCTGAAGGATCATGTGACACTGAAGACTGGAGTAATGATGCTGAAAATTTGTAAAATTTCACAATATTACTAATTTTAGTGTCTTTTTGATCAAATAAATGCAGCCTTGGTGAGCAGAAGAAACTTCATTAAAAACATTAAAAATCTTAACCCTCACCGGTTGCATATACATATACCTTTTTATTTTTTAAGAAACGTATTTTTACTTTTTAGAAACTTTTATTATGTATCCTTACTTATTTTTCCTTACTTTTTAAGAGTTTTGGGACTAGCATTAAATTTGCCATTTTAGATAGATAGATAGATAGATAGATAGATAAGAAATTAAATTGTAAATTATATTACAAATCAAGATATTAAATTATAATTATAAATTATAAAATCAAAAATTATGGTAAGTATATAGTCCTTTTTTATAAAGTTTAATTTTACATTTTGTTATAAAGCCGCTTTTCATTTTTCAATCACCCATTTAATGATGCAGCAAAAGTCAAAGTCAGTTTTTCTGATATATGGCGACAGTCATATTTAATATTTCTCCAGATTTCATCTTTATTTTTCTGTTTGTCAGAGTTTCAGGACACACTGGCCAAATCTGAGGCCAACAGAGTAACTGGAAGAGAAAGTCGGGTGATGATGTTAAAATTAATATAGGGGGGGATGATATAGCTAAAATTGATACAAATCTTATTTAAAGTAGCTTTAGATGGAGAACAGCACATCAAATTGAACCCGTATCGAATCGAATGAATGAATCCGATATTTCTCTCTGTGTTTTGATTTCTAAGGTCCTCATTTCGAGGAGTTTTTGTCATGGACAGTGACTTCAGATTGTGAAATGATTATGAGGTGCAAGGTAATGATGTTTATTCACTAATGACAGTGCATCTGCATTTAAACACGATGATAACCCGTGTGTCTACGGCTGCAGGTCACCAACGTGAGCAAAGACACGCGTGTGAAGTGGTTTAAGGATGGAGTGGGGCTTCCTCAGGCTGTGTCCGAGCCCACGGGCGTCCCGCAGGTACAGACGACACATTCACAGTTACATACAGAAACATAAACAGGGGCAGATTTTGTGATTTAGGGGCCCTAAGCAAATTTCAGGAATGGGGCCCCAACACAATAATCAATATGTGACCCTGGAGCACAAAAGCAGTCATAAGTCGCTGGAGTATATTTGTAGCAATAGCCAACAATACATTGTATGGGTCAAAATTATCAATTTTTCTTTTATGCCAAAAATCATTAGGATATTAAGTAAAGATCATGTTCCATAAAGATATTTTGTAAATTTCCTACCGTGTATATATCAAAACGTAATTTTTGATTAGTAATATGCATTGCTAAGAACTTAATTTGAACAACTTTAAAGATGATTTTCTCAATATTTAGATTTTTTTGCACCCTCAGATTCCAGATTTTCACATAGTTGTATCTCGAACAAATATTGTTCTATCCTAACAAACCATACATCAATGGAAAGCTTATTTGTTCAGCTTTCAGATGATTAACACTTAAGACTGGTTTTGTGGTCCAGGGTCACATATGTGATGCGATCTAGGAAAACCCGTCGGATGTCGCCCTGGGACGTTTTCGGGAAATTAAAAAAATAGGTCGAATGTCAATTAGGGCTGTGCAATTAATCGAAATACGGTTTCGATTTCGGCCTCCAACGATTATGAAAATACAATATGAAATTATGAAAAACTATTATTGCGCCCCATTCCACCCCCTTTCTAGCGGTGCGCTTTCACTCCTCCATAAAAGCCCAATTTCACGTGCAAATCAGTAAAATCATGTAACGTGACTTTTGCAAAATGGGACGTGCTTGGTTTATTAAAGTTGATTAGATTTATTCATGTTTTTAAAATCGTGAACTTGCGCTGTTCCTCTGGAGGATTACTGCGCATGCGCTCAGAGACGGAGCAGAAGACGGACATGTCAAGTCATCTTTTACCGCCTAAACGATCAAATACACGCAAAAATGTGTCAAAATGCGGCGCTTAGTGATTATTCACGTAAACCCTCGTCGGTTATGTAATAATTGAACGTAAACAGTTGAGAATGAAAATACAGTAAATTGGACCTGTGCAACTCTTAAAGTGACAGCGGGCTATTTTCCTGCTGCCGACTGTGTGCTTAATATTAATCAAACAACAAAAGACAAAGACAAAATCACTTACTGCTCTTG
Source organism: Sinocyclocheilus rhinocerous (assembly GCF_001515625.1). Classification (NCBI taxonomy): domain Eukaryota; kingdom Metazoa; phylum Chordata; class Actinopteri; order Cypriniformes; family Cyprinidae; genus Sinocyclocheilus; species Sinocyclocheilus rhinocerous. The sequence goes on from NW_015652151.1 coordinate 463,414, forward strand.
ACTGAAGGACTTTTTGTAGCTTTAATAAGTAAAAAATGAAGTTTAATTCTTACAGTGAAGATTATGCTGTTTTTTTTTTTTTATTAGATTATTCAGATTTATCACTATCTTTAAATAAATCATTCATTTAAAGTTTTGCTCGTATGGCCCACTTATAATCGTGTTAAATGATCGTGATTACAATATTGACCAAAATAATTGTGATTATGATTTTTGTCATAATCGAGCAGCCCTAATGTCAGTTTTTTGTCAAAATTGGGTTTTCATTAAATTATTATTCTATAACATCTTGTCTATCATCTCTGAAAATATCTTGGCAAAATTCACTTGTTTAGTGCAGAAAATAGTGATTTATTGTGGCAAGCAGAAAAGACTGTCTTTCTCTAGTTTGCTAGCACATGCTGCGGAGGTGCTTTCCCTTAACACTACAAAAACAGTTCACCTATCAAAATAAACTATGTGGCGTATCTAATAAAGGTGTATCAATGCACATTTTCCGCTAGTCCTGTGTGAACTACAGCATGCAAAGTCTGGGGTAATGTTAGCTAGTCTGCTTGTGTAATGAAGCAGTATAGCGCTCTTAACAGAGCTCTCGTTCTTAAAGGGACCAGCACCGTTTTCATATTAACGCTATGCATTACTTTCATTTAGTTCAAATGGTGACAGCGTGAAATAAAACTACAAGTTTAGAACACAAAACTACAAGTTATGGTTCTGAACTGTGTCTGGTTATGTATTATAAATCCAGAGTAGTAGAGCAGGAGAAGAATTGGAGATAGCCTGCATGCTGTGATCTGTGATGTTTTATGAACAGATATACACTTAATGTTCAAATGTTTGCAAGTGTTATGTGTTCCTTTGGGACATTTTGTATCTTTTACAACATGTACAGTGATTAAAATAAGTCTTTTGCCACAGTAAAGTGACTTGTATTTGTGATAATTAACTGTTTTTATTTGTTTTATTTGTTTTTGACTGCTTTTATTTTCATTGCCTCTCTTTACATTTACATTTACATTTAGTCATTTAGCAGACGCTTTTATCCAAAGGGACTTACAAATGAGGACAATAAAAGCAGTCAAAACTAACAAAAGAGCAACAATATATAAGTGCAAATGACAAGTCTCGGTTAGCCTAACGCAGTACACGTAGCAAGGTGTATATAAATATATATATATACACCTTCACACACACTCACTCACTCACTCACTCACTCACTCACTCACTCACACATTATCTTCCTAATGTTGTATAAAGCACATCTGCAGAACAGGGCAGTTTTAGCAATGTGGTCTGAGAAATTCAGCTTATCATCAATCACAACTCCAAGGTTTCTAGCTTTCTTTCTTTAAACCAGTTTTCTCAAAATTCTGTTCCTGAAAATCATGGTGATCAGCCAACTTCAGATAACCATAACTTTTGTTACGTTCAAGCTATGGACGAAATAAAAACAGTTTTGGAAATGGACCCAGCTTTCATATGGTATGATATGAATATAATATAATATAATAAAATATATAATATATAATAGGTAAAATTTCACCATGTGGTGGGTTTTCCTAGATTGCAAAGAAATGTACGGTAAAAATCAAGCAGTTAGTTAATGTCATGCAATCAAACAGATGGTGAACACTATTAGCAGCAATGAGTATATGATGCAATCAAACTTATAGCAAAATGTGGTAGTTCTGTATGTTGTTTCAGGGTTGGCATCATCTGAGGTCCTCTGAGGGGTTGGCATCATCTCTTCTCAGGTGTTCTGGATCCAGACTGAAGCTTGTGTAAATCCTAGTTTACCACGGGATGCCTCCTTTAGTGGACCTCCTTTAAAGTCCAGAGTTTTGCGACCTTAGGGAGCCATGAACTAGCTTTTCTGCATCAGAAACAGGTAACATATTTCGTAACTTGGCAATGTTTCTAAGTTGGAAGAATGCTGTTTTTGTAACATGGGAAATATGATTTGAAAAGACAAGTTGCTATCTAATACAACACCCAGATTTTTGACTGTAGAGGAAGTAACCGTATATCCGTCTAGTTGCAAATTGTAATCCAAGAGATTCTGTGTACTGCTTTTTGGTCCAATAAGTAATATCTCTGTCTTATCCAAATCGTATCTCTTTTACTCCTAACCCTTATTTTGCTTGCTCTCTCTCTCATAGGTTGTAGCTATAACTAGTTTATTTACCCCTTCACAACTTAAGTAAATAATTAGTCAACCTGATGCTGTTCTAAAGCCATAGGCTACCTTATTATTTTTTTCGGATCACAAAAGACATTATAAAAAAAATGCCTGCACTTGTTCATTTAATGGATTGTAAACCTCTTCAATCGTTTTACAAAAAGGATTCAAATGTCATAAAAACTCATCCCATGCAATTCGTTCTGTATTCCAAGTGAAACAAATCGAAAGCGTAATCTATCATTAAGTGAAAATCTCCATTCATCGCATTCGTGGAAAAGCAGAAGAGCAGACAAGAGAGTCATTTTTAAAAATCAAGACAAATAAAATTGACTTGAAACACAATACTTTCTTTTCTGAGGTGAATATATCTGTTCTGAGACAGTATTATACAGCTTAGAATGCATGCATGCATCTATAATCATTAAAAGCTGTCGCTCACTTCAATTCATTGAGAGAGAAAATAACTGGAAAAATGTTAAGGGGATATTTAAATATTTCTTTAAAAATATGATTAAAATTACATATACGTGTGTGTGTGTGTGTATGTGTGTGTGTGTGTGTGTGTGCGTGTGTGTGTGTGTGCGTGTGTGTGTGTGTGCGTGTGTGTGTGTGTGCGTGTGTGTGTGTGTGCGTGTGTGTGTGTGTGCGTGTGTGTGTGTGTGCGTGTGTGTGTGTGTGCGTGTGTGTGTGTGTGCGTGTGTGTGTGTGTGCGTGTGTGTGTGTGTGAGAAATGAAAAATTCTGCCTTTGGCAACCGGCTGAAATAAAATAACCTAATGTTTTATATTTATTTCAATTAATGTTTATTTATTTTAAATGATGGTTATGTTTTTTTTAAGTTTTTTTATTTCATTATCGACAGTTATAGATATGCTCACAAGCTACTTATTTCGCATCACTTCCTTTAAAAAAATATCGATATTTAAAATATATTAATACAAATATATTAATTCTGCATCATTTTGAAAATGTTTTCAGTTCTTTGTTTAATTTAGGCTGAAAAATCACATAATCATTAAAAAGAAATAATTAGTATCTGTATCCTATCAGTATTGTAAAAATTCTAAGTAAAAAAAGTATTGGTATCATACTGAATTAAAAAGGTATGGTCTTTCCTAAACAATAATAACCCTGAAAAGTGACTAGTGTGATGGACTTGTTTACTGACCTTGTAAATGAGCATGTAGTTCTAGTAAACATGATAACTTTCACATAATATTATGTGCAATAACAGCAGATACATGCGGTTCATGGTGAAATATCTACAATAATTATATAATGTTATACAGGTGATTTAGCATTAAGCTCCAAAATAAACTGATTTTTACTCTGTATTTCTTGGCATTTCTATGACTTTAACATTTCTGCTTTTACTCAAATAAAAACAGGGATGAATTGAAATCTTCTACACACAAATGCTGTCGATAAATCTGAACTCGTGCTGAACCCGGATCTTTCCTGTAACAGAGGACAGATAGAGGAGAAATCCGTGCACTGATCTTCGGGGCGCTGGGCGATTAAAGGGTTATTAATTTGTGTGTGGAATCACACTGACCCGTGTTATTTGTGATAATCGCTCCGGTGACGAGGAAGGAGCTGGGTGTGTACAGAGCATTGCCATTACTGTAGTGTACATATGAATAATATACATAATATTAATGTTCTTAGATTATTGCCTAAAATAATAGCTTATAGTTACGAAAACTAAACTCTATATATATATATATAGTGTAATATACAGTAATATTATAGCAATACTGTATATATAGACTGTATATAATATGTATATGTATATATATATATATATATGCTGTATATTTTATTTATTTTATGTATGTTTTATGTACACTACCGGTCAAAGTTTGGGATCAGAACGATTTTTAATGTTTTTACAGGAGTTTCTTCTGCTCATCAAGGCTGCTGACGAGGAAGGAGCTGGGTGTGTACAGAGCATTGCCATTACTGTAGTGTACATATGAATAATATACATAATATTAATGTTCTTAGATTATTGCCTAAAATAATAGCTTATAGTTACGAAAACTAAACTCTATATATATATATATATATAGTGTAATATACAGTAATATTATAGCAATACTGTATATATAGACTGTATATAATATGTATATATATATATATATGCTGTATATTTTATTTATTTTATGTATGTTTTATGTACACTACCGGTCAAAGTTTGGGATCAGAACGATTTTTAATGTTTTTACAGGAGTTTCTTCTGCTCATCAAGGCTGCCAGAAATCATTCTAATATGCTGATTTATTATCAGTGCTGGAGACTGTTTGCTGCTAAATATTTTTTTGGAAACTGTGATACTTTTCTTCAAGATTCTTTGATGAATAAAAAGTTAAAAAGAAGAGCATTTATTTAAAATAGAAATCTTTTCTAACAATATACACTACAGTTCAAAAGTTTGGGGTCAGGAGATTTTTATTCTTTCTTTTTTTGAAAGAAATTAAAACTTATATTCAGCAAGGATGTGTTAAATTGTTAAGAAGTGATAGCAAAGATTTATATAGTTAGAAAAGATTTCTATTTTGAATAAATGCTGTTCTTTTTAACTTTTTATTCATCAAAGAATGCTGAAAAAAGTATCGAAGAAAAAAATATACACAACTGTTGATAATTCTAATAATAAATCAGCATATTAGAATGATTTCTGAAGAATCATGTGACACTGAAGACTGGAGTAATGATGCTGAAAATTCAGCTTTGATCACAGAAATAAATTATATTTTAAAGGATATTAAAATAGAAACCATTATTTTATATTGTAATAACATTTTGCAAGATTACTGTTTTTTCCTGTATTTTTGATCAAATAAATGCAGCCTTGATGAGCAGAAGAGACTTCTTTAAAAAGCATTACAAGCCTGATCCCAAACTTTTGAACGGCAGTGTATGTATTGAGGTGCATAACAAAAATTATTAGATTATTATTAATTTAAAAAACTAGAATCTTAAAAATTATTTTGGTGTAGTATATAAGTATATAGTTTTTTTTGCATTAGTGATAGTACATTTACTCAACATGTATGACTTTATTGTCTGTGTCATATAGCTGCCGTATAGTGGTTTATTTTTATTTTCAGTACTAACAATTATCACAGTAATTTTACCGCCGTTTTAGGTCACAATTTTAATTCTCTTACATTTATAATAATTGTTATTTACTAATTACATTTTGCAATGTCATTTCATTTTCAAAGCATTTTTTTGTAAATAAATGGTGTTATATTTCATATATAAAAAGTTTCATATTTGAAGATTAACACTATATATACATTTATAATTTTATATACATATAAATGTATATATGTATATACAGAAGCCTTCCTTGCATCTCTAATTAATTGTGTGTGTGTGTATATATATATATATATATATATTGTGTGTATATATGTATATATAATGTATATATATATATATATATATATATTGTGTGTATATATGTATATATAATGTATATATATATATATATATATATATATTGTGTGTATATATGTATATATAAATATATATATCACAAATTAAATTAGTTTAATAAGACTACTTAAATGAGTAATTTTTTGCCGTGTGATTTTTACTATTTAGTAGTAGTAGACATTTATACATTTACTGAACTTCGATGTCTTTATTAGTATCTATGTCATCTTGCTGCCATTTTATTGTAAGTGATATATTTTTGTTTAAGTGCTTGCAGTGATTTTATCGCAGCTAAGTAGTTTTAGGTTCACTTAGTTAAAGCATGTAATAAATATTTCTGATGTACTTCTATATGAAGATGTTTGGTATCTAGATGTTCAGTGTTAATATGTATTGCTTTGTTGTGCTTTTTTGTGACAAATGAGGACATAAATTTGTATAATGACAAGGGTATAACATAGGTATTACAAGGAGAAGGTGACTTTTCAGGACATTACCCCATGTCCCCACTTTTCAAAACGCTTATAAATCACACAGAATGGAGTGTATTGAAAATCTGAAATAGCAGAAAGTTTCCTGTGAGGGGTAGGTTTAGGGGTAGGGTTGGTGTAGGACAATAGAATATACGGTCTGTACAGTAGAAAAACCATTACGCCTATGGAGAGTCCCCACTTTTCACAAAAACAAACCTGTGTGTGTGTGTGTGTGTGTGTGTGTGTTCTAAATTAAATGTAACATTTTACCACTTGTTTACAAAAAAATTAAACATTATGCTTCTTTGCTTTATATTTATTTTGTTTATTTCACTAAATAATTCTATTGCCAAAGCCAAACAATTTATCCTGACTACATAAAAAATTATAATAATTAAGTGATCAAACTGAGCTTTGCTATGCACAAAATAATTTATAGCTTTATATTGTTGCTGTTACAATTAACTAATTTGGGACTTTTTTATTATTTATTTTGTTTATTCCTCTACCAAAATTGTAGGACAGATTTATGAGACAAAGTAAATGGAGCATCTGAGAAATGAAAATGTAAAAGTGTAATTGTTTTTAGTCCAGTTCAGAGTTAGTTAACTGACACTAAAACCATAAAAAAGTTCCTTGAAATAAAATAAACAGGAACTGAAATAAATTAATTTAAAAAAAAATGTTAATGTAATAAATAAAATACATTTTTAAATCAACTTTATTTCAGATCGTTTCCGAGGCAACATTTCTCGTTTTAATTTAGTTGATCTTGATGTACTAAAAAAACCTAATATTGAAATTGAAATAAAATTAATAAAAACTATACAGACATATTTCAAAATAAATGAATGAATAAACAAATAAAAATGACAAAATGCACAACAATCTAAGATTCAAATGAAAACAGAAAAATAAAACCAAATTCAAAATATGAATAAAAACTAGTGCTGTCAAACGATTAATCGCATCCAAAATTACGTTTTTGTTTACATAATATATGTGTGTGTACTGTGTATATTTATTATGTATATATAGATACACACACATACAGCATATATTTTGGAAATATTTACATGCATATACATTTATATATTATATTACATATAAATATATTTAATATATAAACATAACATATTTTTCTTAAATATATACATGCATGTGTTTGTATTTACATATACAGTACATAATAAATATACACAGCACACACAGATATATTATGTAAACAAAAACTTTTATTTTGGATGCGATTAATGGCGATTAATCATTTGACAGCACTAATAAAAACTATAATAATATCGCAATGATACTTTACTAAAGCAACACTGGTTCACTTATTCTTTTCTTTCTGGTTTTTGATTTACAGTCACATTCGGTGTCTGTTTTCTCTTTGATTGTTTAATTTTCTCGCTGTGACAGAGACAAGAGAATTGGCCTGGAGGAGCGGACGAAGCCGGGCAGCAGCATGCAGAAGGTTTGGATTGAGATATTCAGCCCCACAGAAAAGGATAAAGGGAAGTACACCCTGGAGATGTTCGACGGCCAGGAAACACACAAGCGCTCTCTGGATCTGTCTGGACAAGGTAGAGCGGACTCGAGCAGGAGAATCAATCACCTCAACACTAACACGTCTCTTTCTTCTCTGCAGCGTTCGCAGATGCTTTGCTGGAGCACCAGAGACTGAAGTAAATCAAGATTCAAATTTGACCTCTGACCCGCTAAACTCCAACCTCTTTGGTTACCGTTGCTAACTTAGACAAGCCTTACAAAAGATTCTATAGAAACGAATAGAGATGGCTGTGAACAGTGTGATATATATATATATATATATATATATATATGAAATTATCTCTATAGAATATTCATAT
>NW_015652151.1:471555-477555 GCF_001515625.1 Sinocyclocheilus rhinocerous
GTGTGAACAGTGTGATATATATATATATATATATATATATATATGAAATTATCCCTATGGAATATTCATAATTATGTAATATACTGCTATTTTTTAATATTACTTATAGTTAACACACTGTAACAATACACTATATTTAATATCCTAGATTTATTATTATTTATAGTTGTATACTTACATAGCTATAAATAATAATAAATCTAGGATATTAAATATAGTGTCACAGATATAACTATTTACAAAACATTAATTGAAAATAAAACGCTCACACTTTGTTTGTGTTTTGCTATATTAAAATAATATAAACAGCACATTGTATGTAGCATATATAATTGTATAAAATAATATACATTATATATAATATAAATGATATGAAAATATAATATAAAAAATATAAAATTATATTTAAAATAATAATAATCAAATATGTGTGTACTCATTAATTAAACAAAATTAAATAAAATATTATTAAAAATAACATTTATTAACTACTTGGTTATTTACAAAAATGAATTTAAAATAAAATGACATGGCAAAGCACTTTATGCATGTTTTTGCTTTTTTTAATAAAAAATTGAAAAAATAGTAAAGTAATTGTATAAAATAATAGATATTATATTTAAAACTAATTATTATATAGTATAATTATTCTATTTAAAATATATGTGATTGTGTTTTATATATATATATATAAAATTATTATATTTTCCGACTTATTTACAAAAAATGAATTAAAATAAAATAACATTACAAAACGCTTCATGCACATTTTTGCAGTTTTAAATTAATTTGAGCAGTAAATGATATATAATTGTACAAAATAATCAACAAAATTCTATATAAAATACATTATTATATCAAATAATTATTATGCGTGAAATATATATAATTGTGTGGGAGTTTTTGTGTGTATATAAATAAACCATTATATCTTTTTCTTTAGATTTATTGAAAGGTTAGAACATTAAACTAAGAAACCTTTTGTGGTGTTCAGGTGAAAGTTTGTTCATAGCTCATTCTCTATATAATTGTATTTTTACTCATTCACAGGCAAGTTTGCTGAGAAAAGTAAGTATTCGTTTGTTTGCACTCTTCTAATTGTGTTTTGATGAAGCAATTGCTTAATGTAGACGACACACTTCATCATAACCGTCCATCTGACAGATCGAGCCTGAGTCACGAAGGGTCTTCCTGATGTGGTGGCAATAATGGAGAATAAGGTACGAGCATCCATCACTGCTGTGACTCATTCAGCTCACATCAGAACCAGGCACTGAACTGTGCTCTTTCTCTTTAGTCTCTCTGTCTGACGGGTTTTGCCGACGGCGATCCTGTGCCGGAAATGTTCTGGCTGAAGAACAACAGAGAAGTCACCTCCACCGGCCAGTATAACATTAAAAAGGAGAATAAATCCTCCACTCTCACTATAAACCACGTGACCATGGAGGACTCGGGCAACTATAGCATCAATAAACACGGATCGCAGACGGTCCTCGTGACCGTCGGTGTGTATAAACGTGGAGAAAAGCCTCGAGCAGATGCAGTGCAAATGTAACTGTAAGTGCCACAGTGATGGTTTGGCCTCATTTACATGGTGTGTGTTCATTGTGGAGCCTGTATGACAGCACCTGCCCAACCGTCAGGACTTGTACAACTCCAGAGTAGTGCTGGGCGGTATACCGGTTCATACCGAATACCGGTGTTTATTTTTGTTATGATACGAATTTTTAAAATACCGCAATACCGGTGTATGTCGCTTAAACAACGTTCAGAACGCGACACTGAGAGTGAATAAATGGGCAGGTAACAGACCCCTCTCACAACCTGTTTGCACTTCTCCCTTCAGGCAGATGCTACAGATCTCTGTGCACTAGAACATCTAGGCATAAAAACAGTTTTTTCCCCCATGCCATCTCCAGCTTAAACAGCTAACACATGAGTCATTACCTGTGTTCTGTAACTCATTCTCCATCTTTAATTATTGCCTCTTTCTCAAGTATTATGTAAATACATGTGCATATCACTTTATTTATACAGCTGTATATAGAGTAAATAATGCACAAATCTGTACATAAATCTACTGTTCCAGATTCATACACATTATTATTATTTATTGTTAAGTCTTAATATTTAAATAATACATGTGCATATCACTTTATTTATACAGCTGTATATAGAGTAAATAATGCACAAATCTGTACATAAATCTACTGTTCCAGATTCATACACATTATTATTATTTATTGTTAAGTCTTAATATTTAAATTTTTTTCTGTTCTCATGTCAGGTATGTATGTATGTATGTACCAGGATCACCTTTAAAAAAACACAACAAATTCCTTGTGTGTTTACGCACACCTGGTGAATAAAGCTAATTCTGATTATGATTCTGGAATTGTTGTTTCTGGCTGAAATACTGTTTTAGTCCATAATCTATAATAACGCTTCCTCCAGTGAAAAAGTCTGTCTCCTGTCGTCTCTCACATCAAAATCCAGCCACAGATTTGTTTAGAGCTGTTTTGACTGTTAACTGTGCTTGATCTGTGCAGATTTCTCTCCTGATTCAGACCAGAACACTTTTTCACTGGAGGAAGCGTTATTATGGGTTATGGACTTTAGTTAAAAATGTCTTAATGCTGGATTAGTTTCAGCTTTAGTCTTCTCCAGATGTTAACTGATGGACTGGAGTGGTGTGGATTACTTGTGGATTATTGTGATGTTTTTATCAGCTGTTTGGACTCTCATTCTGACGGCACCCATTCACTGCAGAGCATCCAAGTGATGCAATGCTATATTTCTCCAAATCTGATGAAGAAACAAACTCATCTACGTCTTGGATGACCTGAGGGTGAGGACATTTACAACTAATTTTCATTTTTGGGTGAACTATTCCTTAGTCGGCTCCGATGGCCTCGTGGGCAGCGCGCTGACATGTCGCTAGCGCCTTTGCACTTCGGGCCTCCCAAGTTCGAGTCCCGGCTCGTGGACCTTTCCCAATCCCACCCCCCTCTCTCTCTCACCCACTTCGCTTCCTGTCGACCTACTGTCCTATCTAAATAAAAGGCATAAAACGCCAAAAATCTTAAAAATAAAAACTATTCCTTTACTGGTGCTGTAGAAGGCAATGTCCTAAAGGTCAGTGTCCTGAAAGCCTGAAGACTGAGTTGATTTGATTTGTGATTTATCTTGTGCTGCTTACAGAATAAAGTGCAAATGAAACCGTTTCCACTCTCTTTTTTCATTTTTAGCTAAATTTGAGCATCAGGGAATGCAAGTGTGCAGCGAACTTTGATTAAATAGACTGTGAACACACTTTCCAGCTGCATTATAATAGGTTCACGATCGATTTTTATGCTTGTACATGGATGGATGGGTGTTTTATCTGCTGATATTTCATAATAGAGAGATCGAGGCCCATTTCAAATATCATTATGCAACCCGAGGGTGATTCTTTTGAACAGATAGAAAGCAAACTCCACAGTCCACAGGGTCATTCGCCCCTCGTGTGTTTAAACAGGATAGTATTTCAACGGGTTTCTTTTGCAAAACATAGCAAGAAAAGGATCTTGACCAGGATTTGGCAACCTTTTTGACATGAAATGCCACATTTATTTTTTCTTGTTTGTTTTCCACATCACTCCCAGAATGTAGAATACTAAACTCTGCATGCAACATGAATAAATCATGCACATTGTGTCTCGTGCATTATTTGCATATGTGTTGTCATGTTTGTTTTTGTTGATAACACAGTGCATCTCCTCTTTTAACTTTGTAGTTTTGAGCGTCATTTGAGCAATGTCAGATTAAAAATATTAATGCATTATATATATGTGTGTGTGTGTATATTATTATTTTTTTTTTTTTAGTAGTTTATTTAGTGCAGTTCATTCCTTTTTTAGAGCGTTTGGAAACTCATACATGCTCACAAACCCCATCATCCATCCCTTGTGTGTGTCAGACTCTGTTCCATGTTTCGTGTGTGTCCTGCTCCCCATGTGCCTTCCCATGCCCTTATTTGGTTTGTTTCCTGTTCCTCCCCTGATTAATTAAGTTGATTTCTTCCCAGGTGTTTCCCTTGATGTGTCATGGCTCCCAGGTGCGTCTCGTCATCCCCTCCTCCTGTGTGTGTGTATATAAAGTGTTCCTAACCAAGGTCGCATTTATTTGATCAAACATACAGTAAAAAACTGTTAAATATTTTTGCCATTTAAAATAACTGTCTGATTATCTGTTAAACTTGATTGCTGTGATGCGCAGTTGAATTTTCAGCATCATTACTCCAGTCTTCAGTGTCACATGATCTTCAGAAATCATTCTAATATGCTGATTTGCTGCTCGAGAAATATTTCTGATTATTATCGATGTTGAAAACAGTTGTGCTGCCCGATATTTTTGTGAAAACTGTGGTGCATTTTATTTTTGAAAGATTCTTTGATGAATAGAAAGTAACATAGCAAGAAAAGGATCTTGACCAGGATTTGGCAGCGTTTTTGACATGAAGTGCCACATTTATTTTTTCTTGTTTGTTTTCCACATCATTCCCAGAATGTAGAATACTAAACTCTGCATGCAACATGAATAAATCATGCACATTGTGTCTCGTGCATTATTTGCATATGTGTTGTCATGTTTGTTTTTGTTGATAACACAGTGCATCTCCTCTTTTAATGTTCATTTATGAATTCATTAAATAGTTTGGTTAATCTGATGCATTCAGCTATTAAGTGTTGTGCTTTCAGCAACATTGAACGTGTTTAAATCCATCTCACAGAATCTCATCCAGTAAGATATTTTAATGTTTTTGAAAGACGTCTCTTCTGCTCACCAAGGTTGCATTTATTTGATCAAACATACAGTAAAAAATTGTTAAATATTTTTGCCATTTAAAATAACTGTCTGAGTATCTGTTAAACTTGATTGCTGTGATGCGCAGCTGAATTTTCAGCATCATTACTCCAGTCTTCAGTGTCACATGATCTTCAGAAATCATTCTAATATGCTGATTTGCTGCTCGAGAAATATTTCTGATTATTATCGATGTTGAAAACAGTTGTGCTGCCCGATATTTTTGTGAAAACTGTGGTGCATTTTATTTTTGAAAGATTCTTTGATGAATAGAAAGTTCAACAGAACAGCATTTAGTTGAAATAGAAATCTTTTGTGACATTATAAATGCCTTTACTGTCACTTTTGATCAGTTTAATGTGTCCTTAAAGAATAAAAGTTTTTTTCTTTTTCTTCGAGCTTTAACGAGGGGGGGTGTTGGTGAGAGGGGCCCCTCAGTCAATGAGGGCAGAGGGGCAGTGGCTCTAGCCACCGGGCCACCCCCCTGTGCACGGCCCTGATAGTGAGTATAAGTACTGGTCTGGGATGAACGTCTCCTCACATTGTGTTGAGCTCTTGTCAGCGGTCAGATCAGCAGCAGACATGGCCTTCAGCGGAACGTGGCAGGTTTACGTGCAGGACAACCACGAGGAGTTTCTGAGAGCCATCTGTGAGTTTCTGTGAAATGATCACGGTTGCATTTCCAAAAGCATTGTATATTTTTATGCATGCTGCGCATTTGGGAAATAAACTGTGAGACATCTGAAGTCATTTCATTTGAATTCCCTGCCATGATTGTAGGTCGCTCACTCACTATCTTTGTGCTTCTGTTCCTTTCAGCTCTGCCAGAAGATGTCATTAAAATGGCCAAGGATGTTAAACCAGTGACTGAAATCCAACAAAGCGGCAACGACTTCACCATCACATCCAAAACCCCTGGAAAAACCGTCACAAACTCCTTCACCATCGGCAAGGAAGCTGAAATCACCACCATGGACGGCAAGAAGCTCAAGGTAGAATATGTTTGCATCTTTTTATGATGTTGAACTGTTCAAGAAGAGTTGATATCGAGTACAGAAGATCAGTTCCACAAGAGATCAAGAATTTTTCTTAATTAAAAAACAAAACTAAACAAAAAAAGAATCTATATATATATAATAAAAATATATTTTATAA
>NW_015652152.1:0-937 GCF_001515625.1 Sinocyclocheilus rhinocerous
ATCAGTATAACAAAGAGTAAAAGTTACCAAAAGTTGAAGTTATTTACAGTAAATAAAATCGCAATGGCTGAATATGTTAAAATTAAAGTCCAATAAAATTGTATTCGTTTCCTTTATGTGAAAATGGTATGGGACATCACTGAAAGATGAATTATGCATTTTCCCCCTCAGCTGATGAGAAAAGGTACCCTTCATTCAACAATTAACATTTGACCTTCAGTTTAAGAATCCCTATTTCAACATTCAGTTTAATTATACTAGTCCTTGAACATTGCTTGATTCCCCCCATGTCTGCCTCTGGTTATCTAAACCTTTCAATTAGTTAAAACATACCTTGATATAGACCAGACTTATTTTGCCAGCAGGAATCTGTTATCTTTTCTGACCTTGGATCATTAAAGAGACAGCACTTGCATGTATATATAAATAAAAAAATATAGCAACATTTATCCACTGAAAATGAGCTCATTTTTTTCTGGTTTTGTGGTCTTGAAATCAAACACTAGATGGAAGTGTTGTATTGTTTGTTAATCCCACACCTGTTGACGGAAACCTTTCCAGGGGCTTGGCATTGAATTAATACATTTGACAAAAGCATTTATTCAAAACAACTTACTGTATATTGCATTTAAAGTTTACATTTTATAAGTTCATTATGCATTCTCTAGCACTATGCATAATGCTCTACGGTTTGAGCTACAATAATATAAATATTGTAAGGACCAACATTTTCTCTAGCAGCAGATTTGTACATAGATTTCAAACACCCAGTTCAAAACTGTTGCTAATTATGAATTTTTTTTTTTTTTAATTTGTGAATTCTGACCTAATATTGTATTATATTATATTACTAAAAATATCTATTGTGATCAGATATGTAAAATAAATAATAATAATAATAATAATAATAATAATTAAAAAAGACAGTTTAGAGAAA
>NW_015652152.1:3361-4426 GCF_001515625.1 Sinocyclocheilus rhinocerous
AGCTCACGGAGTACGGAGACGTACTTGAGAGGTGAGGAGCTCCGGTTCGAATCCCGTGTAACTACATTGTAAAAAAAATTCCGTAAAATTTACGGTAAAAACCGGCAGCTGTGGTTGCCGGAATTTTACCGTGAAAAATACGGTAGCAACGTTTTAGGTTTTACGGTTTTAACTTAAATTTACAGTTAAATACCGTAATTTCATTAACTGATATAATGTTAATATACCAACCTATTGAAGTACTGAAATCTGTTTTGTACCTTTGTAATACACTGATAACCACCAAATGCAGGTGGTGATGAGAAAGTCACACGATGAACCAAAGCCTATCACAAGCAGCTTTTAAATAATAACATATATAGAAGGTGCACAGTGTCATTCACACAAACACTAAACACCATCATGGTGACACACATGAAACTGAAATAATGCAATAAACATTAATTTAACAACATTGGGTGTAACACACAACCCTAATATACAAAACTGATAAGAAAAAACTAAGAAGAAACCGTTATTTCAACAAAAAAACATCAAATTTGAATGTAATGCAGGGAATTCTGGGAATGTCAATTTATGGTTATTCACTGTAAATTATACGGTATTTTTCACTTCCAAAAACGGTATACTACCGTAAAATTTATGTCCAATACATGTAATGTCCAATACAGTTTTTCACCGTATATAGTAGGGGAATTTACCGTTAACCATTTAACAGGCTTTTACTGTAGCATTTTTACAGTCTTTTTCCGTTAAATTCACGGTCATTTTTTACAGTGAACCTGAGAAATATTGTGATGTACAAAATGTGATGACTAGACTCAATCTCCTCTATTTATTACTACTGGAAAAGTGTCTGTCAAAGAGGAGAAGATTGCCATTATTACAGTCTGCTTGTGCACATGCAATTTGTGCAGGTAAAAGACTTACATACAGCATCTCTCTCTGTCTTCAAGAATCAATCAGCCCTATTTCAACATTCATACACTCTGCTTTTAGTGTTCTTTTTACAGAACCCATTTTCAAAGCCAAGCCCATTATGCTTATAAAAGACACAGAACTTTA
>NW_015652152.1:5136-8943 GCF_001515625.1 Sinocyclocheilus rhinocerous
AATAGGAAAATAAACTATAAAATACATGCATTACTGTACAATTTCGCCATTTTGTGCTAATCATGAGAGTGTCTTGGTTATTTTTGTTGCAGGTAATTTTTTGTTATATGCCTTGGAGTTTAACAACAACAACAAAACCACCTAAAAAGTACCAAAAAGTACACTGAAAAAAAAATGTTTCATTCATCCAATTAAAAAAAAAATGTGGGTAATGATTCACATCTATATTTTTTAACTTGAGCCAATGAAAAATAAATAACTTGCCCTTAATGAATGAAACATTTTTTTCAGTGTATCGACTCATGACTAAAAAACAAGATTTTCATTTATGAAATACTTTCATTTATGAATACTGAATGATTACCATATTTTTACACTACAGTATTTACAAAGTACTTTAAAGAACCATGGTACTACCATGTCTACCACAATGTTTTTCTTGTACAGGATGCACAATGCATATTAAACACAAGGGTGTGATTTTTCCTCAGAGGTGTTTGCATTCAAATTTCAACAGCACTTCAGTTTTCTGCTGTTTTTATTAAAAGAAAAATCCTCTGACACCCGAGGCAGTATCATAGGATCATCCTCACATTCTCAACATTTTGGATAACTCTCACATGGGCTCCAGTTTTTCCTTCTTCTTCTTCTTCTTCTTCTTCTCTTCTTCCTCGAAGCTGTGACAGTAAGCCATTGCTTTGTGGTCATGGGCCAGAAGCATTGTGAATATCAGTCAAACATTTATGAGCGCTGGTGAGGACCAGGCCCCGCTCTTGGCTTGGGGAGCAGCCTTCACACGCTGCCAAGAACAAGCTTATGACACAATCCCAGGAAGAGAAGCCATTCTTGAGAGAAACAACTTGTATTGCTCTTCCATCAAAAGCCCCAGACACAAAAAGATGTCAACAACTTTTTTCAGAAGAATGTAGGAAAGAGAAGAGGGGGATGTCTGGATTTCCTGTCCTAGCAGACTGTAATAATCCTATATTGCTGCTGAATACTGAATTCAACTCAAATATATATTGTATTTGTTCGATAAACTTCAAGGCTATTCATTGCTTTTTACCCTAATTTTTTATTAACTTTTATTTTGTCTAGTGAAATTGAATTTGAATTCATTCTCAGTTCTTTATTCACTTTTTTCACATTATAAAATTTCAAAACTCTTAAACCTCTAAACTGATCAAACACTGCTCGCCGTCTTTTCATGTTTCCATTAGGATTCTACGTGACATAAAATTCTAATACTTATTATATCATCCAGTGTGTTTTCAAAAGGAATTATGAAAATATGACAAAGTCATAAAGTTTCGTGGGTTGCACTTCATTTTACTGTACATGTACTTGCAGTGTATCCGAAGTGTACTTACCCAAGTTTAGTTTATACTAAACTTGGGTAATTACATGGACTAAGGTTAGGTTTAGAGGTAGATTCAGGGTTAGTTCCTAGTTATTACCCAGTTATTGTAATTGCTACAATAAGCAGTGCACACGTGGAACAGGACTGTAAAATAAAGCGCTACCGTTTTGTGCTAGAATAGTTTGCTGCAAATACTTTACATGTTCTCGATTCAGTTGAAGGGTGAGTTACAGTAATTTGGCAGTCTCTATACCATGATAAGACATGCGTTTACAGAATTTCATGGCATATTGTAATGTAAAATGCCTGTGTTTATTGCAACAGCCATCTGTCTCCTTCCTTCTGATGGGTCTCTAATCTGTCTCATGGTTACTGAGTCATTGATTGCTTCTTCTTCTTTGTACTCTATCCTGCTCTATTTTCACAAATTGCAAATGTTCCTATTTACTTTTTGGAAAATGCAAACTAGTTAGAATCTAGATCTACAGAAACAGATGTACCAAATGATTCATCGATTTAGCATTTAGATCAGCTGGATTATATGATAGACAAATGTATTCAAATAAATGATACAAATTAAAAGTTTAATGTTCATGACATTATTAAAGGCAGTTACTTTAAATTAAGGCTAAATAAAGATGAAAGACTTATTAAATGTTGCATTTGTCTTGAACTAAATCAACTGAAAATATACTGAAGTGAAATGTTTGTTAAAAGTGCTCGATGATCTGTTGGGAGATTATGAATACCAAAGCGATTAAAACTTCCATTGAAATTTGAATTGCGATTCTGCATTTCAATTGAAATTCATAAGCAGAATTGGAATTTTAATGGCATTCAATTTACTACCCTGACAGCCACATGCTAAAAACGTTTTAGGAACCACTGACCCAAACTAGCACTGTGGTGTCAACTTTTGTGCAGGAAGTAGTCTACCATTCACATTTTCTTCAAAAAATAAAAATAAAAAAATAAAAAAATAAAATATTTTTTTTATAGGTAGGTGCAATTTCTGGAGGGAAAATGATTAAGTATTTGTATTTAATTTGTTTTTGGTTGCCAAAATTTTGGTGGTGTAATAAGATACTTCCTTTAACAAAACAAATATCAGATGTAGAGAAATTATAATTCCGGTCATCTTCTTTCTGACTGCTATGTGAGAGCCTTCACACCACAGATCAAGTCTTCTTGTGCTTTGTTTTGAGTGGCTTCATAATTTATAGCCCCCATGAAATATTTCCTCAGTCCACAGTAAGGCTGTCATCTTCCATCCTAGAGATGGAACGTCAATCTAACTTTAACTCCTTACACTGTTGAAACAGATCTAATATTTACCTTCATCAGAAACTAGCGAACAGTATAGGTACCATTAGACCAAAGCCGCACAAAATGATACATGTAAGCCGGACTTTAGTCATGGAATTATGAAACACAGAGTGTATAGTGTCTGTTTCACTATGCCAAAATGAATCCTAATATGCTTATCCTGAATGTGGCTGACAGGATTAACTGCTTAGGATTTCATTTTTCCCTCCAGGGATTTTAGGAGTTTCCCTACATAATTCCAAACAGGCAGATTGTATTGCTCAAGTAAAGTTGAAGAGCATGGTGAACCATTGAATAAGTGTTACATACTGTATACTTTGTTTAACACAATATTTCACCATAAAATGAAAATTCTGACACAATTTTCTCCACTATCTCTGTCCATACATTTAGAAGTCAACAGAGTCGTGTGAGAACCCATGAGGTTTGACATAAGTTGACGTTTTAGGTATATTTCACCGTAATTGAAGTAGTCTATGTGCATTGATCAATGCTTTAATTTGATTTGAGAGTAAACAAAGGCTTACATTTCAATCTGTACATCATACAAAGTAATCATGCCACTTCAGAAAACTTGTAAAACTTTACAGTACCATTTTAGTGTACCATTTTACACTACATTTATGTCCTTTTTGGAGAGCTTGAAAGTTTGTGCTTCCGTCAACTCCAGTTCGAATCCAATTCCCCATTCTTCTATACATGGTTTCCTGTATGTCCTTCTCTAGTTCTATTGAGATAAACACACACACACACACACACACACACACACACAAATTGTGTTGCACAATACAACAATGAAATACACTATATAAATATAAACATACAGTATTTGGAATATAGTGCCTGAAACACTTTAGTAAAGGGACCAGTTCTCACTATTAACTATTAGCATGCCTATATTAACATATTGGCTGTTTATTAGTACTAATAAAGCACTTATTCTGCATGACCATATCCCTAATCATACCCAATACCTAAACGTAACAACTGCCTTACTAACTATTAATAAAAAGCAAATTAGGAGTTTATTGAGGCAAAAGTCATAGTTAATGATTTGTGACCTGTGCTAGCAAAATGAGTCACAATGAGCAAATTCTCAAAAATTTTTTATTTTTTATTTG
>NW_015652152.1:9105-9842 GCF_001515625.1 Sinocyclocheilus rhinocerous
TATTTTCTTAATTTTTATTACTAGATTAATAATCACAATAGTAGCTATTTTTTATTTTAACGTTGTTGTTATAAATAAGAACCAATGCAAAAAAGAATAAATATAAGAAATAAACAAGTCTATAGTGAATTACTTTTTTTTTTCATTTTACATCTAAACATAAGCATTCAAGTAAGAAAAACAAATAATAAAATGTAAAAATCACTTTAGTGTGTTCATGACAAATAAATTGATTATTGAAACTACAAAAGCAGTTCAATCAAGAACAGTGTGTCCCTCTTTTCCTTTTATTTTTTGATTAAGATTAATGCAACAGACGGCCTATATTAAGACAATAGTGTAATGCACGGATCTAATATAATGTTACACATTCGATGTCTTTCCCTAACAGTTCCCCAAATGTTCACTTCAGATATAACAGATTATGTTTGAGTGAATACTTAAATATATTTAGCCTACTGTAAATCTGTGTATAGCCTATGTGTATCAGGATTGCGCACCGTCAGTCAAGTCAAGTCAAGTTTATTTGTATAGCGCTTTTCACGATACAAATCATTGCAAAGCAACTTTACAGCAAATTAAGTTTCTACAATATTTAGTGGTAGCTTATCAGTGGTGACTGTCAGTTAATGTACATATGGCAGAAATGTACGGAAAAATCAATTTAAGACGTAATAAAACAGACGATGAACACTATTAACAGCAATTATCATATGATGAAATCAAACTTATAGCAA
>NW_015652152.1:10173-10312 GCF_001515625.1 Sinocyclocheilus rhinocerous
AGGCTATTCCAGAGTTTGGGAGCCAAATGCGAAAAAGCTCTACCTCCTTTAGTGGACTTAGTGGACTTTGGTACTACCAAAAGTCCAGAGTTTTAAAAGTGAAAAGTGAAAAGTGAAGTGAAGTGACATAAGTGACATG
>NW_015652152.1:11177-11535 GCF_001515625.1 Sinocyclocheilus rhinocerous
CCACACTTATTTTCTTAATTTTTATTACTAGATTAATAATCACAATAGTAGCATTTTTTTTATTTTAACTTTGTTGTTATAAATAACCAATGCAAAAAAGAACAAATATAAGAAAGAAACAAGTCTATAGTGAATTACTTTTTTTCATTTCACATCTAAACATAAGCATTCAAGTAAGAAAAACAAATAATAAAACGTAAAAATCACTTTAGTGTGTTCATGACAAATAAATTGATTATTAAAACTACAAAAGCAGTTCAATCAAGAGCAGTGTGTCCCTCTTTTCCTTTTATTTTTTGATTAAGATTAATGCAACAGACGGCCTATATTAAGACAATAGTGTAATGCACGGATCTAA
>NW_015652152.1:11585-19821 GCF_001515625.1 Sinocyclocheilus rhinocerous
AATTATAAATTATTTAAGGACCAATTCTCACTATTAACTAGTTGCTTATTAGCATGCATATTACTAGCATATTGGCTGTTTATTAGTACTAAAGCACATATTAATGTATTATTCTAAAAAAAAAACAAAAAAAACATTATATTATATTAGATCCCTTAATCCAACCCAGTACCTAAACTTAACAACTACCTTACTAATTGTTAATAAGCAGCAAATTAGCAGTTTATTGAAGCAAAACTCATAGTTAATGGTTAGTTAATAGTAAGAATTGGTCCCCTAACTAAAGGGTGACCATAATAATAATAAAATGGTTCTCTTGTTCCTTTTGCAAAAACAGCAGAAAACACTATATCATTAATTATTTATAAATATAATGTAGCCTATAGCTTAAGGGGAAATGTTAGTGATTCTCAGAAAGTCTCATTAGCCTTTCTATTCAGAGAGAAGTATTTCATATTCACATTTCTTGACCATGTGGCTTTGTCAACACTTTCCTGAGTGCCTTATATGCAACCAATTATCTCATCCAATTAAAATCCTTTTCATGGCACTGTATAATGCATATATCTCTTATTATAGCGTCCCTGTGAGCAGACATCTTCAGGTTTGCATCAAAGCCTCTGTCACCAAGAGGTCTTTGGATGCCACGACAGTTAATTTCATGACAACCCTCTCAGAGTGAGTCGGCTTTCTTCATTCGGCTGATCTAAGGCGCAGTGGGATATTCCAGCACACGGCTGACAACAAGCAGGAGGGCAGATTTCATCTTTTGATTTTGGGAAAGGCATTGATTTATGTTGTTTTTAAAAGTGTTTGATACAGGTTTATATAGAAAGATAGATGGTGGTGCAAAGCCCTAAGGTACTGGTCCATAATTCAGCCCTACTCATACTTAACCTGACTACGGCATATAACTTATACAAACCGTTTGTGCTATGGACATAAATTATCCTTCAAATTGTCTGCCTCATTATGGAGAAGTATGCTTTTAAGTAGTCAGACTTAAGTGGTCAGAACAAGACGAGTGAAAAAGTAATGTGTAATTGGCAGTGTTGGGCTAGTTACTCAAAGAATGTAATATATTACTCATTACTAGTTACTCATTTCAAAAGTAATATTGTTACTTTACTTATTACTTTCTGTCAACAGTAATTAGTTACACTACTAGTTGCATTACTTTTTTTTCACGCCCCACAAAAGTTGTAACTGTGTATCTTCCACATAAAATTATATTGATTGATAGTGACATTCAAGTAGAAGTGTTGTATTAATCTCATTAATTGTCATGTGTAGCTTGAAGCTAATTGTAATTTCTCCGTTACCCATATATGATTATATTTCATTATGTATTTGATCAAATTACATAAGTTTGTAAGAAACTTTAATTTTCCAAAAAGATTTTTAATTATAGTAATATAATGTACCACATGCTGATCAGAGGGATGTGGTTGGGATGTAATGCCAGAGTAAAGTACAGCCACAACTTACTCAACAGTGTTCAGAGGGATGTAATGCCAGAGTAAAGTACAGCCACAACTTACTCAACAGTGTTCAGATCATCTTTTTTCCTGACAAAATCAATATAATGCAATATTTCTATCTGCTGAATGTAAGCTTTTCCATATTCCAAGCTTGCCTGCTGCACTGGGGACATCACATGCATGTGCAAGTCGTGAAAATAAATCTAGGAATTATTTGATTGTTGGATTTTAAATCAGCGGGGTTGAGTAAGTAACTAAGTAAGCTGTTTTATGGATGGTAACTGTAATATTATTACTGATATCTTAGTAGTAATTAGTTAGTTACTGCAAAAAGTAATATTAATACAGTAACTAAGTTACTAGTTACTAGTTGCTGCCCAACACTGGTAATTGGAGAAGGAACCTTTGAAGAAGGAACACATCTGGCAACATATGTTGCATGCACAGTACACATTTAAATTTTTCATGCATTTCATAGTAATCGACTACATGACCTAGTAGCATACTCTACTGTTTGAGCTACAGGAACGCCCTGGCATCCTCATGAACACATTGCACAATCAAACAGCAAAGCAGTTAAAAAAAAACTCAGACACCTTAGCTAATGCATAGCAACATCCTTACAATAGGGTATGACGATACACAGTGACGACAATATAAAGAGTCTTTCATTCGAGATTTTGCTGTATATTGCGGTATGATTTATGTAATACTGGACTTGAATGGTCAAAATGCCCATAGTATGAAGTATTCACCTTAACACATTCATTATGTCTTAAAGAAAACCGTGGAAACGGGAAACGTGTCAGTATTTTGATGACACCTATTGACTCGTACTCTACAACGCACGTTACTATAGAAGAATAAACAAAAAGAACATGATGAATCACACTTTGGCAGTTGTAGTTTTATATGTGTGCTGAAAAAAGTGGAAGCGGCAAAAGAGCTTGAGGTAAGCAGTTTTATGTTTTAGCGCCATGTCGTGTTGACAACGGCCATCTTTGAACCTCTCTCTCTGTAATACATAGGACCACCGATTAGGAACCATGATCACAGAAATCGCCACGATTGTTTCACGACGGCAATCTTTTGTCTGGGAAAGCCAAAAATCATGCAGTATGTCTCGAGCTTTAGGTCTTAAAGTGACAGCAGCCAAATACACATGCTGCTCCAACGTCTCCAGGTTACGCATGTAACCATGGTTCCCCGAAGGGAACGAGACGCTGCGTCGAACGCTATGGGAACGCCTTCAGTGTGACCACGCTCTGAATCACATGTTTAATTATATTGAATTAACTATTAATAAAAAGCAGTTTAGGAGTTTATTGAGGCAAAAGTCATAGTTAATGATTTGTGACCTGTGCTAGCAAAATGACTCACAATGAGCAAATTCTCAAAAATGAGTTAAGTCGATGGAGTCAGCAAAGTCAATTTAGAGAAAAAAATGATTTAAAGTTTTCTGAAGGTTCCAAAGCAAAATCACCTAGCAACATTACATCTCCCCCCATCATATATTGAATTTATAAATGTGTATGTGTGTGTGGTTGTACATACACATATGTAGTTTTTTGATTTTTTTTGGTGTTTGGCTTAATGTTATGTTAGAATCATTATTATACTCTTATACCCTTTGTTCTTTACTATTTTGAATTGTTTTTAGCTTTATTTTTGTCTTTTTTCATTTAAATGTTAAGTTTTGAAATTTTGTTGTATGCATTTGTCATTTTTATTTAATCTCTTTATTTTTAAAATGTGTATAGGCAGTATTTATAAAGTTTTAGCTTTTAGTTTTGGATCTGTTTTTAGTTGTTTTAATACTACAATTGATTGCTTCTGTTGTCCTCATTTGTAAGTCGCTTTGGATAAAAGCATCTGATAAATGACTAAATAAATCTTTGTTGTATTGTTTTTGTCCTATTGTTTATAATTTCCTCCTATGTTCTTATTTTTAGTAAAAAAAAAAAAAAAAAAAAACTGTATTGTGATTTATATTGCTATCGTAAAATAAAGTTTATCATATTGTGAAGATTTTAGTCATATCATCCACTCTGGCCTCACAACCTACCACCCGTAAACACACTGATGGAACACACAAACCCAGCTAGCCATGTTTTTTTTTTTTTTTTTTTTCCCAGAGAACATCACAGCAAGAAACTGGGACTATGAGGTGAAAAAGAGTCCAATCCTTCTTGATCTGTGTGTCGTCATTCCGGACGTAATAATCCAGATCGTGCTGGCTATTGAAATTAGCTGATAAGAAATTTGGCATGTAAATAATTTGCAATTAATGAAGCGGTCTCTCAACAACCCCCCTCCTCTCCCGTCATCCGGCATCTTCCTAATCAGAGCCTGGACACCTCAACGCCTCACTGAGCTCCAACCACTTCCGGACCTGTGGTTTGCCGCTGACTGGTGATTAATGCCTGTTCTCTTTAATGAGCAGACAGTTTCATCAAACCCGTCCCCTGCTCCCCCTCATTCCTCCACCGTTCCTGTGATAACTGAACTAGTCTTGTGGGCCCCGTGGCTAAAAATGGCTGTCATTGTTTGTTGCTGATAGATTTTTGTGTCTTGTTGGACCATTCAGGTGTCAGAATGTGCAATTCCATTCCCTCCTGAGATACTTAGCAGCATTGATTAATTTGGCACTCAATTCAAAAACTGTTCTTTATTTGATCCGATTTCCCAGGATTAATCAAAGGTTCTTGTTGTTTTCACTCCTCAGGTAATATCCTTGAGCAGCAGCTGTTGATCTGATGAGTTGCCTGTAGACTTTTACCCTAAGGTGTTTGAGAGAGAGATTTTGTACACTGCATTCTTATTTTGGAGTCAGTTAAAGTTAGGTGTAGAGGCTTATTTCACTCTTCACAAGATACACTGAATTTTGGATCTGTTAGCATATTCTGTATTTTAAAAATACAGAAAAAGAATTCTGTTCTTTGAGTTCTTTGGAAACATATTTACAGTATATGCTGAAAAGCAAAGGAATGAATATCATGTCATGCTTTTGCAGTTGCTATGATACAAAGACAAAAGAAAACCACCAACTGAACGCTTGTAAAGATGCTGTTCTGGAATCTAGTATGTTATTGGGAAACTGTTGTTGTGCGTTAGGGAGTAAGGAACTGATTAATGATGCTCCAAGCTATTGTTTGTGGCACAAAATGTCAGGCAGGATGTTAAAATGATACTGTACCTCAGTGCGTGCAAGAGTTGAAGAAATAGTTTCTTCCTTTCTTTCAGTAAAACACAAAATAAAAAAGATTGCAGTGTGCACTTTTTCATAATGCAGACAGGTTGTAGAAAAAAAAAAATCAGTCCATAGGATTTACCAAGTCTTCTGAAACTTGAGGAAAAATCAAAACATAGTAATTGTTCACTGAAAATCTTCCATTTCCAACATTTGTTATTGCATTCATTTTACATATGGTATATCAAACCCGTAGGATTGATGTCATATTTTAACTCTGGTTTTCAAGTGTCTTGACATGAATGTCAAACTTGGGGTGTTGTGATAATATAATCTATCCTGTAATATCTTCTGAAGCAACTTTGACATCTCTGAAAAAAAAAAAATGTAGAAATTTCATGAAAGGAAATCATGCATCCATGAGAATCAACTATTTCTTGTGGGTGTGGGAACTCGCACTACACAAAAGCTCAAGCTAAATGTTCATTTTGATGTAAAAGAACCATTTACATATACAAATAGGTTAACCTACATTAACATTAAACATTCATATTTTGTATATATTTTGAAAATATTGGATTTTGAATCCCAGATTTTAAGTAAAAAAGTAATACATTTAAAATACATTTATTTCATAGATAGTTCAAATCTATTAACATATTTCCTGACATATCGCTCGAGATTTACTGATATAAAAATAATAATTAAACATTAGAGTACTTGTGCACAAAGCACATTTCTTAATATTAAGCCTAAAATGTGTTTTAATGTCACTATTGATGGGGATTGTATGATCGTTGAATAATAAATGCAAGATATTTAAAGTGCACCCTTGCAATAGTTCCACTTTAGCACAATCAGATATACTTCAGTATATCTTTAGTTGGACCTCAGCACTATTTCCGGACAATTAAAGTGCATTAAGTGCAAAATTAGTTGTTGCAATTTAGTTGTAGCAGACTTTGAGTATACCAGTTTACCAGTATACCAGTATTCTAAAAGTACAATCGCAGGGTATTTGTATTAAGTACATAAATATGTAAATGTATTTGTAGTATACTTAACATAAAATAAATGCATTTCAAATACATTTTAGTACTTTTTTTTTCACTAGGGATATCATGTCTTGAAATATTTGAAGTCAATGACCCCACACATTAAAGCCATTGACAAAATTTGCATATAAGAGGAGGGTTAATGTTCATCTAATTGTTATTTGACAGTCATCATGATTCTATCATAGAAATAATCTTCAAAAACAACAAATGAACATCGCGTCCAGGAAACTATATGCAACCTCTGAGTTTAGAGCTATCCACAGTTTATCCATTCCCATGTATGTTGAGCTTATCAGAAAAGCATTCTAGTACTTTTACCAAGCATCTAAATCATTTCAAATGTAACCACTTTGGACTTGATGTGGATATATACTGCTCCACACTTTGCACAATCTAAACTAATGTGTTGGTGGTTACAGTGCAGTGTAAAAATGTAGGGCTCGGAATAAATGATTTGAGAGTGCATTATGAAAAGCAAAACCAGAAAACAACACATTTCCATAAATAGGGTTTCTTTCAGTTTTTATACAGTATCTGAAGGCCAAGCTGACATAAATTGCAAAAGAACCAAAAGGGAGTCAGAAATCAGAGCGTATGTGAAAACAGCAGAATATCCTGAGAGAAAGGGTGACAAAACATCACCTTCGTAAGTCAGTCTCAGAGGATACAATTTGTTTCCATACGTACCGTATTACTAACAAACACACACACACACACACACACACACACACACAATCAGCTATCCTGCTGAGAGACAGCAGCGTTGTCCCACTTAATCATAGTCATGCAGTGCCTTAACGACACAAACTGAAACAAAAGTCATGAAAAAGAATATACAGAAATAAAAAAAAAAACGAAGGAAGCACCATGTTTGTACTTTTTAACACTTTGTTCGTGTTTCTATTCAAATCCTCATCCTGTCAGGGAGTCTCTGTCACCAGTCACCAGCTCTGGACTCCATACCCCAGAATCCTCCCCGGCTCACACCTGTTCATTCACAATCACCCCACTCACACCAGATCACCTGCACCTGCCGTCTCCAATCAAGCCACCTTCAAAAGCACGCTCCTTCCAATCACTCATTGTCTGGTCTACCATTCACATCTCTGAACTAACCAGACTCTCTACCTTTACTTCCCTGTGTGTTTTTCTCACCTTAGAGACTCCAGTTCTCCACCACTCCAGTTCTCCACCGATCCCGCTCCTCCCCGATCATCCTGCAACAAAACAAGGATCCGCTACTTCAAGCTAAGCCATTGGAAAGAGACTCTCTGTACCATACTCGCCTCACATCTGCTTCTCATTCTCCTTTGCTCATCAGTCAATAAATACCAGTGTTTTGATCACTCACCTCTGTGTCCCTAGCCTGTGTCGTGACAGAAGACCGGACCTTGAACATTCACTTCAAATGGATTCCCTGGATGAGTTATGTTCATTAGGATCCGCTACTTCAAGCTAAGCCATTTGGAAAGAGACTCTCTGTACCATACTCGCCTCACGTCTGCTTCTGATTCTCCTTTGCTCATCAGTCAATAAATACCAGTGTTTTGATCACTCACCTCTGTGTCCCTAGCCTGTGTCGTGACAGAAGACCGGACCTTGAACATTCACTTCAAATGGATTCCCTGGATGAGTTATGTTCATTGTATCAAGACGGCCGTCCCCTGGATGAGTACATCTAGGAGTTTCTCACCTGCTCAGAGCGGATTTCCCTCGACCGGTGGACTATGGTGGACTGCTTCCGGTGGGGTTTGGATGAGGGGATCGCTCAGCGGACCCTGCCCGATTACATCAACCTGGCTCGGTTCGTCAGCGGATCCCGTCTCCTCTCCGCCAGCCCAGAGACCTCACACAGCAGTCCCAGCCATCCTCCATCCAGTTCGTCGGCCATTCCTCAGGTGTCTCCGTCTTGGACCAGTCTCCAGGGCGTCTACCCCCCCTGTCAGGGAATGTCAGGGAGTCTCTGTCACCAGTCACCAGCTCTGGCCTCCACACCCCAGAATCCTCCCCGGCTCACACCTGTTCACAGTCACGATCACCACTCACACCAGATCACCTGCACCTGCCGTCTCCAATCAAGCCACCTTCAAAAGCACGCTCCTTCCAGTCACTCACCGTCCGGTCTACCGTTAACATCTCTGAACTAACCAGACTCTCTACCTTTACTTACCTGTGTGTTTTGCTCACCTTCGAGATTCATGTTCTCCACCGATCCCGCTCCTCCCCGATCATCCTGCAACAAAACAAGGATCTGCTACTTCAAGCTAAGCCATTTGGAAAGAGACTCTCTGTACCATACTCGCCTCACGTCTGCTTCTGATACTCCTTTGCTCATCAGTTAATAAATACCAGTGTTTTGATCACTCACCTCAGTGTCCCTAGCCTGTCCGGCCCCAGAGCTCGCTCCAGTGTCGGCTCCGGCCCCAGAACTCGCTCCAGTGTCGGCTCCTGCCCCTGAGTTGGTTCCAGTGCCAGCTCCTCGAAAGCGCCTTGCTGTGCCTGCTCCT
>NW_015652152.1:19878-20184 GCF_001515625.1 Sinocyclocheilus rhinocerous
TGCTACTTCAAGCTAAGCCATTTGGAAAGAGACTTTCTGTACCATACTCGCCTCACGTCTGCTTCTGATACTCCTTTGCTCATCAGTTAATAAATACCAGTGTTTTGATCACTCACCTCAGTGTCCCTAGCCTGTGTCGTGACACATCCAACATGCAATGAGCATTTAGCCTAGTGAGGGCTCCTGATTCCTCATTTAGCCCCGGGAGGGCTCCTGACCCCCAGTTAAGCCCAGGGAGGGCTCCTGACTCCCCGTTTAGCCCAGGGAGGGCTCCTGATTCCCCGTTTAGCCCAGGGAGGGCTCCTG
>NW_015652152.1:20758-43561 GCF_001515625.1 Sinocyclocheilus rhinocerous
ACACATCCAACATGCAATGAGTTGTGAGCAGAAGCTGCTAGAGCATTCACGGGTCTGAATTTTGCATTTTCACTGGAAATAGTAAATACTAATTTCAACATGTTATGATTTGGGACACACTAATTCTGTTTTTGAATAATACTATTTTTATTTAGGATATATAGTATGCAAATTGGAATGCAGCACATGTGTTCAACTGCATATGGTGCTGCACAGACCGATCAGCGTCTGTCTTACAGCAGTACATGTTGGTTAGAAATTTTGTCTGAGTTGATACACAGTCGACGTTGCATCACTATGACGTATGCCATCAAAGTACCACAAGAGAGCTCAGTTGGCACGGTTTCTCCAGATCTAATGTACCACCTCTGATGACAAACAGCCATTTAACAACTGGCGAAACTCCTCAATGACATGCATTTCATAGTTATTCCAAAACCTTAGGTTCTGTTAATGACCAAACATATATGTATTTAAAACAGTACATACGTAATGATCATGCATATTTCATTTTAAAGAAGTACATGTGCATAACCAGGCCTACTGCATTTGAGTTTAAAATTTATGTGGGTAACACTTTACAACAGTAGCTTACATGAATAATCATGTACTAATAGCTAAAGTAAATGTTACTTTAATGTGAGTTACTGATGAGTTAAGGCATGTCCTAATCAACAACTAAGTTAGATATTAGGTAATAGTACATGATTTTTCATGTACTGTTTTTGTAAAGTGTTACCTTTATGTGCATCATGGTACAAATGAATTCTGGTAAAAAAAGAAGATACAAACAAACAAACAAATAAATAAACAACAACAACAATAATAATAATAATTATTATTATTGTTATCATTATTGTTATTATTATTATCATTATCATATTAATGGAAAGTTACATGTAAACAGCTGGAGGTAAATGTAAACATGCACATTTGATTAAGCCCTTCCTTAGATTCCATCCTTATTCACATTATAGATGCATATTGAAACATAGCCATTTTTGGGGGAATCAGCTTACAAATTACTTACAGCCTACAGATTACTTATAATTGCATAGCTAGACTGAGCTTTTAATAAAAAATAAAAGAGAAAGTATTTTTATATCTAAAACATTAATATCAAGCAGGAGGCTCTGGCCAATGATCTGCGTCAGCAGTGAATTGTAAATGGTAAATCTCCTATGACTATTAGCTATCAACACTGCCTTCCAGCAAATCAGTGAATGCCATGTAACAAAATTAATATGCTGTTAATGAGCAAAGCTGATAAGTTCTTCTGCGTCCCCCTCCTTACAGTTTCCTGAGTTTTACTACCTCCCTGTAGTAATGTACTTACGTTAGCATGTCATTTACAATTTCTGCTTACGCACACTAAAAGATACTTTACACATAACAAATAAATTAGGGATCTCAGTAGAGATAATATTCATCTTCAAAGATAGGTGATATTCATAGAACCTAGAGTGATATTAAAGGGAAATAATTCACCAATATTGCCTTCAGAAGAAAAGATGCAGCATATGACTAATAACACCGAGACTAACTGCACTGGCAAATGAAAATCATGCAATCCGGCGCTATTAGCCATAAATAATACTCCTTGCACTTTTGCGGAGAGTCAATTAATATTCAAGCTGACGCATATGGGGATTGGGGTGTTAGTCATTTTCTCATCCGTTAGAATTGCGCACACTGAATTTGTCCTGTACCCACTCGAGGGGCACATACAAACAATAATGTTATACTTGGCAAGCGTCATCCAGAGACTGCCAGAGGAGACGTTTCAACAGCTTTTCTACAATATTACAAAATCATTGATAGCTCATTACAGGAATACTTACCGGAAAGAAGTTGAACGACTGCCGGGAACATTCAGGATGTGATTTGAGGCCAGTGAAAAAGCCCCAGCAGCCTTTGGCTTCAGCATCTCAGTTCTTTAACGTATTTAACATCATCTGTAATGGCTTGTAAAATTTTTATATGATAACTGTCCTCCTGATGTTGGATTTTTTATATCCAAGGTCCATCTTGGCTGGAGTACTTGATTCAGTCTCACATTTCCTTATAAATTGGAAATGTTGAATAATATTTCCAATTTTTTCATTAATGAATTAATGTTTTTAGTCATATATATTTGGGGAACTAGAGGAAACTAGGGACATCTGTAACATTTTTTACTTTTTTTCTTCACACACCATTACAAACCATGGTTGGACAATAATCAAAAACAATAAATAAAGGCCCATAGAGAGCATGGGCATGTTATTGATGACAGGACACCACATTCGGTGAGACAAACGCAATGATAATCAAGATATTATCTGTAAAAAACTGCATAAATGCTATCAAAACAGTAGCATAATAACACTACAGAGATCTGTAGAAAACGTAGGTTACAGAATGAAATATGCCAAATATGCAGACACTGGCCATGAGGAAGTCTATGTTATTTCATTCTGTTGTAATATTTAACCATTTACAAAGTCATGCTGAAACATTTATAGGAGCACTAGACAAAGTTCTTGTCATATAGCAATGCTTTCTAATGAAAACTAGTAATAAGTATGTTGCATGAATTATAAACAAATAATACAATTATCCACCCCTAACCTAATAACACATTTTGATGCAATACATAACGTCTAATTTAATGACGCCATCCCCCTAAAAATTGAGAAAATATCTTTCACAAACATCTACATGTACATGTATGTCTCTTTTAAAGTGTATATGTAGCTGTATATAATGAGTTGAATTTTTTGCATAATTCTTAACACCCCACCCGAAACCTCACTATTTTTTAAACCCTGGTTACAACCATAATTACAATGGATCTGGATATTTATATTTATAATGTTCATTTCCATTATTTGATCAATAACTACAACAATACCAATTAGGCATGAAATGAAAATTCATTCTCAAGCATTTTTTCTAAATGCATATACTGATCTTATTGACCTTCGAGGTTTGTGTTCTAACCTTGCAGGTGCTGACTTGTTTAACCAGTGTAACCATGCCCGTTGACCAACCAAACCCCACATAAAAGTGCTCCAAGCCTGTGGTAACCAAGCTTTAATGGCCAATATAAGTTGGCCACTAGCTAAGCCAGAGTAGGCTAATGGAAGGAACTAGGAATGTCAACTAACCAGGTATCCAGATAATATTTTTTTTCTAAAAGCACCGCTGGCATTCTTACGTAACGCAGCGTGACATCAATCCCAAATGCCTGGCCTCACTTAGAAAGAAAATATTGGCAGCTGCAGTGTTTTTATCTGAGATTGTCTGTCAGAGAGAATTAATGAACTCGCAGTGAAACACACATTCAGTTTGTCCTGTTAAATTGATTCATTTAGAGACAGCAGCAGTGCATTACTGCCATGCGGCTCCTTGGCCCTGTCAGAGTGGGTTAGGTTGAGTGTGACTGTCCGTGAATGGATGTTTTGGATGCATCGGCTGCAGGCAAGTGGGATTCCCATACCTTCATGTTCGTGTAATGGCTGTCAACAGGCCACTGTATGTAATAGGAAAACACAAGATTTCTGAGTGTAGCTGTACTCTCTGTCATCTCTGACGTGTGGTATTGATCTGCTGACAGGTAGGTCAGCTCAGTCATAGCTACTGCAGCGACTGCTGCCTCGTGACAAGTCAACTTAAAAACCTCATTTATCTCTTTCTGTCTCTCCCTCACACTCAACATTTGAGGCAGTAAAAAATAACTATAAACAAGAAGGAAAATAAAAAAAGAGGACCTAATTTCAGCTTGAAGTCCCTGACTTCAAGTAATTTTATCCACTTAAATTCCTAAATAAATCAACAATTGATAGGTGAATGTTTATGTTCAAAATTATATTCTGCGGTATTTTCTGCACCACACCTCAATCAGAGATCGGAAATGCCACCACTAAAAATATAGCGGACATAGTGTACCCTGGAGTTTGTACAGTAATGTGAATGACTGGTTCAATTTCAGTGACAATGACAATTTGCTGAAGAATATTTATGGATCATTGCCTTTGAAAATGAACACATATGACCATGACCCAATGGTGTAGAAAACAATCTGTTTGGCCTCAACTCAACTCATCTCTACAGAGTTTCAGACACTTTCAAAAATGTTGTAGTTAAATGTTTTCATGCAAAGTTATGAAGGACATTTCTTACAAACGTATTGAAATGTGTCGCCATAGCAGCTACTCTGACAAAATAAATATTACAAAAAAACTAATAAATGAATAAAGCTACCAAACAATCATAGACCGCCAATAACCTTTATGGGAACCAATTTAGACTGTCGTTGTAGTGCACTGGCTAAGACAAAGAGAAAACCCATTGATCTCATGATAATGAAAATGCAAAGCAATCTAATCATGCTTTCATTTGGCCTTTCGTTTGACCACTGGCACCAATGAATAATGACATGTCTTCAAACAAAACAAGTGCCAATGAAGCTTGTATGAATATCACTCTCGCTTACTGAATGGGCTATTGAATGCACAGCTTAGCTGTTTGTCATTGAACACAGGTCATGAGAGAGTCACTTCCTATATAATACATCAGCTGGTGATGGGAGAACCAGAGAGTGAACTGTGAAATGTGTGAGAATCAATGTGCTTCCTCCACACATTTCTAAGTTGGTGTATTGGAACGTTAACACTGAAATTCAATAATAATTGTTTCGGGTCATTCTTCATTAGCAGTTGGTGACGCTGATTCTGAGTGTCCCTCAAAATTGCAATAGTTCAACTTTAAATACCAATAAATAATCTTTAAATACCAATAAATAGCTAAATGTTTTATGCTGTAGTGTATAATCAATGTGAGAACTGCCTAAAATGATATATTTGTGTCTTAAAATACAAGCACGACATTAAAACCACCTGCCTAAGATTGTGTAGGTCCCACTCACTCTGATGCATTGAGGCATGGACTCCACGAGACCTGTGAAGGCGTCCTGTGGTATCTGGCACCAGTACATTAGCAGCAGATCGCAAGGTTTGGCCTCCATGGATCCGATTTGTTGGTCCAGCACATCTCATAGATGCTGAATCGGATTGAGATCTGGGGAATTTGGAGGCCAGACACCTTGAATGTGTGTTCCTCAAACCATTTCATGAACTTTTTTTGTTTGCAGTGTGGCACTGTGAATTATCCTGCAGAAAGTGGCCACTGCCATCAGGAACACCACTGAAAGGAGTGTATGTGGCCTGCAACAATTTTTTAGGTAGGTGGTGCGTGTCAAAATAATATCTACTTCCCAGGAGAAAATTGCCCAGAGCATAACACTGCCTCTATCCCAGCATGGTTTGGAAATGTTCCAAAGAGCTTCTTGTGCTTTAATAGAAACAAAAACATCTGACCTTTTGAACAAGGGGGTTAACATGATAAATGTCACAAATTTCATTAGTGACCCAGAATCTTTTCCCCCAAACTCCAGTGAAAAGGGATTGTTTAGACCACATTAACGATCTGTATTACATAATGCTAGGAGCTATATAAGGACTTCTTTTTAAATGGGTTTTCACAGATATGGTTGTTTTCAATACATGATACTTGCAGTTGGATATAAACTGAAAAAATAAATATATATAATGTTGATGAGTTTAAGAGCATGCGATGGGAATCATGAGTTGCTTTTATCATTATATAAATAAAAAACAAACCCAAGTTCTAAGTATAAACAAAGGGCTTTCATACCATATCCCACACTGCATCACATCACCCACCCACTTCAAACACACTCTTTATCACATTAGCTCATACCTTTTTTCTTTCAGAACTTCTGTGATGATGTGTTCTTTTTATATTCCTAAGATTCATTGTGCTCTCCCTGGTGCTTTTAACCATGGCTTTGCTCAAAGCCAAAATGCCAGCGGTGTAATTTTCTCCAGTAATGGGGAAAACGAACGGAAGGTTGAAACAGATGCGGTTTGGAGGTCTGAGGAGAGATCAAGCAACTTGGCAACATACAGATCAATTACAGCTAATGCACCTCAGAGCACCGTAAAAAAGAAAACGGCATCTTGGCAGTGTAGCGTGCTCAGAGCAAAGCATCTTCACAGGAAAAACAATTTAATATAAGGTCTGATTTGCACTTTTGAGCATATGTTACCTCTGCTTGTGAAAGACAGGGGACACATTTAATTATAGAGTTCAATATCCACTATTATTTCAGTGGCGTTTACAATGTCAGTTCAATTCTCCTGGGACTAAATTAGCATTATTTCAGAGGCTGCCGGCACCCATTTTATGTTGCTGGCAGATGCTTTCTTATCAGAGCGACGTACAGTCAACTGCGCATATAGCGTTTGTAACAATTACCTAAGAAAAACACTTCGAATCTGAGAAACCAAAACTAAACTCGGTGTTATCTGTGAGTTGCAACATCAATACAATTCCAATCATGGAGCCAGTACTGTTGGACTATACTAATATAATGAAATTCTTTAATGATTTCTTTCTTTCTTTCTTCCTTTCAGGTCGACTTGTAATGTTACTAAAGTGCTAGTCTCAGCCTCAGACCTCACGCCCACGGGCCGTTGGCTAAACGTCTGATGCATATGGCACACAAAAGTGGAAACACTTCAGGAGTTTCGAAGTTGTCATCGGATTGGTTGAATTATACAGGATTTCCGGTAGATGTGCATGTCGCGTTCTTTAACGTTCCGCCTGGAAACAAAGATGCCGTGATGGCGAGCCTTGGCCAATGAAATCTGCCATGGATTCCAGACCTTCAGCCGTCAGTCTGAAGGTCTGGCTACGCGAGACTACTAAAGTGCCAAAACAGTCATAATTTTAAAATCTAGGTAGTTACATCATATTTTGTACTTCATAATCATGCTTGTACTTCATAATCATCATAACTTCAGATAATGAGTAAGTTAACTCATTCAGTTTGATTGCACTTAACATGGACAAAGTTAATGGCTCAATTATGAATCACTTGCTAGTACTATTTTTCATCATACCTTTATATGGCACAAATATATGGTTCCGAATTCAGTCAATTTAAATAGTAGCTTGACTGTGGTTTAACTGTGAGTAGCTTTTCAAAGTAGCTTTGATAAACAATAGAGGTTTGACAAAGACATGCATTCCCTTATCAAGCCTAAATGGATAACTGAATCCAAAACAAACATGCAAAAGGAATGTATAATAGCTAAATATCTGTGTTGCCAAATCTGGTTTGGTCCTGTTTCTAGCTTAAATAAATCAAACTGAAATATTTCTGCTACTTTCCTTCAAATTACTGTACATTATGAAAGATTTTACATATCTTACAGAGCTTTATGATTTAAAAACTCTAATGTTTTGTAATTAATATAGCATGTGTATACTGTCTTAAGGCTTAGAAACTGTTGTTGACTGTTCTTTTTTCTTTTTACAGTCACCTTAATTAAATCATAGCTCTTAAGTCTACGTTTTATATATAACTCCCGAGAGCATGGGCTAAAAGTAAATATTTTATAGCGATCTCATGTAAATTCTACTTTAAACAGAATGTAAAATGATACTAGATTCAATAACACAGCAGAAGTGTTATTATAATTAATTAAGAGCCTATTTCATTTAATCTTTCCATCTTCAAAGAGTTTTTTTCCAGCTCTTTATTGGCGCTGCTCTTTTACCATAATGTCCTATACCATAATTTGTGGAATGCAGGAATAGATAGGCCTACCTAACTGTTTCAAAGTAATATGCCTGGCATATGAATAAATCAGCTCTATCTGGCCTAAATATAAAGCATTGTGAAACATTTGGCCCTGCTCACCTTTTATAAGATCATTGGCTTCTAAAAAAATATTTTATAATATTTTAATTTAAAGAAATAAATCACATGGTACAATAAATACCACAGTTCTAATCACACTGCCTCTGTCTTAACTGAGATTTAAAAAATGAATGAGAGAGAACAGCAATGATTTGTTCCATTTCTATTTGTGACTTCCATTCGGTGGTCTTACAATGGCCAACTGAAGCTAATCCGGATACATCACAGTTTGAATAAGATGTTAAAAATTAAATTGAAAGGTCCTATGCATCAATAAATCACTTCCTAGACACCAGGCAGTTTTTACTATCGCTCTTGCTCTCTTTGTCTCTCACAAAACCCCTCTTTTCCACTCAATCAGATGGAGTGGTGCAAATTCTGACCAGCTTAGATTGCAGACTGCAGATGAATATTTTATGCCATAAGACTGATGAGAAAAGTGAAGCACTAATGCGAGTGGCTGCTCCACCTAAGCCAGTTTTCTTATTTCAATTACATAAATACGAAATTGATTACACAATATGCTGATTATTTGATTAAATATTCATCAGATATATTGCTGTATATATTTGCTGTGAAAAGGCCCCAAATGAAAAGAATTCAAAAACATAATTCAGGCAAATCATTCAAATGTGGCTGTATAATTAAATATGTTATTAAAGCCGTACAATAAGGTTCTATCTGTTAAGTTACACAACACTAGTTAAGATTAACTAATAATGACAAATACTTCAATCTACTACAGCATATATAAATCGTAGTTAATATTAATTTCAGCATTTACTAATAAATTATTAAAATCAAAAGTTGAATCTGTTAACATCATTTTAATGGACCTGAGATAGCACAAAGTAACGAAGAACAGTGGAATTTAACTAAGATTAACAAATAATAATAAATACCGTAAAAATATAATGCTTATTGTTAGTTAATGCATGAATTCAAGTTCACTAATTGGACTTTATTGTAAAGGGTTACTGTCGTTTGTTTCATTTCCATATCACAGATGTCTTTAGCCATTGTGTATCATTGTTTTTTTTTACATGTCATACAGTCCTATTTAGCATATAGGGCTGTAAACGAAATATGAATGTAAGTGAAGGAGAAATTTATACTTTTATGGTAATAACTTGCAAAAGTACTTTGACCCTTGGCCAACTGTCTCATTGACCTTAGATTGAATTTCTCTCAGTATGTGTTCTTAGTGAGGGTTTGTATTTTAAACACTCAAACATACCACTAAATTATTTTAATGTGCCATTGTTGAAGCTGAATGCTGAAGTGCCAGTATTTTGGCATAAGTATTCTATTCCAAAATGTGAATGTTCTGTGGAGTCACCTTCACGGCCGAATTATGAAACATTAAGGAAAATTGAGTCACTCAGACCATGAACTCTTTACTTTAGATCATCCATATATTCTGAAGAATTGTTGTAGCTCCACCGGTAGGGCATTGTCATGTGTTAGGAATGCATAATTGATCAAATGTATAGCTTCAATAAAAGTTGCTTTGGATAAAAGCATAGATATACAAATGATTGAGCTAAGAATTATAATACACATTTGTGTTACCTCTAAAGAAACATGCATATGGGGGGCAGCTATGGGTTTTCATGTAAACTTTGGGATTTAAATAAATGATCCTCTTCAGCATAGAACATAATAATTACTGTATACTTGAACACTTTGAGTCACTCATAAAGAAACTGCACTTTAAATATTAAAATAAAACAAACATTTAGAAATGCATTCACTCCTCTCTAGTAGTTATTATGCGATTTAAAAACCATCGTCCAGCCGACTAACATCCCTAAATTAAAAGAAATATTATAATTACACCGCTCAAATGGTTTGCTTAAGAGAGACATTACTTGGTTGGAGAATTGATTGAATATGATTGCAGTGCGAGACGCAAGTAGGTCTTTGTGAATTTTAATGGAAAGTGGCTCAGTGTCTGATTTACTGTGTGAAGGAAAACATAATGAATGGTCGAGAGTGCCACGCTTGGAAATTCATTTTCATAAAATAAATTCTGGTGACCTCGTTGCATTTTGATAGTTCTCTGTGGTGCGCTTGCTTACTGTCTTTTCATTTTTTTTACCCGTTTTGACAAAATAATAAGATGAGGAGCCTTGACCCTGTCCAGTTGCATGCCTCGCTGGACACTTATTCACACTTTCTCATTTCTCACATTTGATCTTTCTCCATCTCTCTCTCTCTCTTTCTTCTGCCCTCTCATGCCCAAGCCTAATTTGACAGATGAAAATCAAGGCCGCATTTTTCATCTTCTCAGTAAGCAGCACATACAGTGCTGAGATGCATGTGTGTGTGTGCGCTACAAACCTTGTTAGGTCCTGTAAGGAGGTTCTGCCTCCAACTAGAGTCAGTCTCTCTTCAAACCTCCAAATTGTTGGCCGACAAAGTCAAACCAATACTGAAGGACATAAGAGAGCTCCACCACTTTTCTTCAAGTATAAGGAACAAGAAACTCCACTATAAAATTGACTCTATACTCTTAAAAATAGTGCTTGAAATGCAGCGATGTGAAAGGAATTGTGAATCAGGAAACCCTTAGTGCAGCTTCACAGGAATTATTAAATGTCTCTCTGTTCTTTAAGCCTCATGGCTAATAACAACAGGCACGCAGAGTAGAAATGGAGCAGACTGATTCATTACTGCAGACTAATTAATGTAGACCTGCTGGTGTGTGTAAGTGCGTGTATGTTAGCAATAGTTTAGTTCTGTGTGAAGCACTATTTTAAATAGACGTTGGTCAGACCAAGCGTTAACCGGTACCAGCATGCGATATTCACTGTTAAAGAGACCAATTAAGCAGGGCTGGTGCATATTTCCTTTCTGATATGTTATGAAAGAAGCAAAGCTGAAAATAAAACTCAACAAAAGAATAAAGAGAAACTTTAATTAAAGATTTATTTTTTAATGCTATTTATACAGTTTTAAACCGATTTTCTCTGCAGAAAAACCACAAATTAGATATTGTTTTCTCCTTGACCGAAACAAGATTAAATGCAGAGCAAATAGGGACTGTGCTTAATTTTTGTACATTATCTCCTACAGTTTCAAAGGAGATCTCAAAAAAAAAAACAAAAAAAAAAACACAAATTGCTCAGATTTGCCAAGATACCAAGGGCCGGATTTACTAGACAGGACAAATCAGCATGTGAGACCGCAATCCTATAAAAGCACCAATGGTAGTGGACATTGTTACAGTTATTTGACTATCGCAAATCTTTGTAAATCATGTTGCAAGGTTTATTTAAATATTCTTCTCCTATACATTTTTATTTTTGAAAGGGAAATCCTACAAATGCTTATGTAATAAGGTCAGCCGCAAAATAACTCTGTCCATGCCTTTACATCGCTAACTTTTCGTTGTGCGTCTTTAGTAAATCCTGACAGCATTTTTTTTTTTTTTTTTTGAGTTAGCTGTTAGTAAATCTGGTGCTGAAAGTCCTATTTGGACAGTAATTGTAATAGGCATGTAAAATGCATGTGAGTTAATTTTAGCATTTACAAGAGCTAGTCTGTGATTTTATTGCTGTCCTATTCGGAATGTTAGTGTTTTTCAATTTTAAACCTCCCAGGAGAAAATTGTCTTTTGGAGAACACCAGGGTTGCATCATAACTTAATTCCCATCCAAATCAACCTCTCAGTGTTTACAATGAAGAAATGGAAATTATTTAGATTTTCTGCTGCTGTTAGGCTTCTATTAGACACTTTGCATAGAAATAAGAGTTGGCACAGTGGAGACTTGTTGAAAAATAGTAAAATTAAAGACATTAATAAAATCACGAGTAGGAGCAAATAAGAAGAACACTAAGAGTTAAATTGGGTCAGCAGTTAAATTAACTGGTATAAAGGCTAAAACAAGTGGACTATGCATTAAGCTGCAATATTTAAAAAAAAAGACACTTTATTTTGACACTTTATTTTGATGGTTGCCTTTAGAAATTCAGTTGTCTCTATAAAAACTTTGCCACCACATGTCAGCTGTCTGCCATTAGAGTATTAGTTAAGTATTAGTAGATTGTAAGTATACGGTTAGGAGTAGTAGAGTCATTCAACATGTTACTACGGCAAATTACAAAGTTACTTATAGTCAGTAGAATATCTGTTCGGGGACTATCAAAATAAAGTGTTAGCTGATATATAACAGACAGTGTACTAATACAGTAATGCAGGGATGTCCAAACTCAGTCCTGGAGGACCACTGTTCATCACAGCTAAAACTTGACTCAACACATCTCTCTGTATGTTTCTAGTATGCCTAGTAAGACCTTGATTAGCTGTTCAGGTGAGTTTAATTGGGGTTGGAGCTAAACATTTCTGGACTGTGGCCCTCCAGGAACAGGATTGGACGACCCTGGTGTAATGAAAGGGAGTTGACATACTGTATAGTTGTTACAAAGCAAAGTTACTTAAAGTCAATAGGATCTCTAAAGGTGGTCATCAATATAAACTGTTAACCAAAAAATTATATGTCTTGGCAAAATTTACCAGTACCTTTTCTAATACGTTTCCGGACCTTTCCTTCAACCCTAAAACACAACACAATGCAATGCGTAATTCAAAATATGGTTATAAAACCCCGTGTGAAATATAATTTAGGCCTACAGAAAATTCATTTGGCCGTTCGTACATGTTAGATCATGTGTGTTTCACATTTCTGAGTTCATCTGACGGCAACACCCCATGTGAATTACTTGCTATCAGAATGCATTGTTTTTTCATGGAGAAGACTTTTAGGAGCTGACACATGCAGAATGTGGATGAACCCAACAGAGGAAATTCATTCTAGACATGTAAGTGAAATGATGAGTACAGAGTGTCTGACAGAGGCTATGGATGAAAACAGACATGAAGATAAAAGCCAACACAGGTAAGTAAACATCATGTAGAGAAAATAATTTGTATTCCCAAAGGAAGACTACACACCTGACTGAGGGAATGAGTATGGTATATATGCAGTCCTTGGTTGAATGTCTACTGCTTGCAGGTAGAAGTGATTAAAAGTCTGGACAGAGAACAGTGTGCAGAGGGAAGGGGAGAGTCTGGTGTAGGCATGACAGAACCTGCTTTGGAAAACCAATCAACCGCCACAACATAGGACATTGGAGAATGGGAAGTCGGTGTAAATCCACTCATGTGACCATAGACAACGAAGAATGGGCAGAGGCAGGAGTTTGCCAGTAGACCATGGCACAGTAGGGAAAAGACAAAACAATCAACTTCAGGGGCCAACAGCAGCATTTACCGAGGAACAAGAAGGTTTGAGCAATGCCAGGGTGGCCAGATCCCAGTGGAGCAATAGAGAGATTGAAGATGGGTTTTGGTTGTGGCACTGGCACATAGCTGTGCTCTGGTGGGCACACCTGTTAAATGGGTTCAGCATTGGTGGTTTGTGGTCTCACTGTGCACGGTCCATTGGATTGGAATAATGGTGAGGCGAGGTGGAAGACTGGTTTCAGGTTTAGAACTGGAGGTCTCTGGAGCAGTGTTGCGGGTAACAAAGTTAACAAGTAACGCAAGTTATGTAGTCAGATTGCTTTTTTTAAATTTTTTTTTTAAGTAACTAGTAAAGTAACGCATTACTTCTTTAATTTAGAAGGAAATGTCTTCTAAATATCTTTTCTTCTTGTAACTCCAGTTACTTTGTTTCCCATATATTGACTGACAGTTTCGTGTTGCCATGTTGAGAGAAATCGAGAGTAAGTGCAGAGGCGTTGTGTGCGCTGTGTGAACTTGATGTTATACAGCAGTGATCCTCAAATCTGGCTCGCGAGATCCACTTTCCTGCAGAGTTTAGCTCCAACCCCAGTATACAGTAACAGTTCTAGACTAAATGTGAACGTGCATTTACTCATATCACCTGCACAAAAACAGATTTAGTATTCTTTAAAAAACAGTCAAATGCAAACGCAGACTATTATACAAACCTGCAATAATTAAATGTTAATTAAGACAAATATAATTTATGTATTTAATTCCATTTTATTAACCAATCTCTTTGCTACTGACCTTCGATGATCCAATTCAACCTTACTAAGCAAAAACAACACATCTGTGTTTCATTTTTGTTATTGCTGAATAGTGTTGAACTTTCTTCTCCTGCATCATATTCTTCGTGCAATTTGTTTGAGCTGCGCCCTATACTGTACAGACATGAATTTACATTTCCTTCAGCCTGAGGCGTATTCATTTCACTTTTGGTGTGAAAGGGCTTTTACATTTGTAAAAGAATAACTTTTTTTATATTAAAAACAAATAAGCAAGCCCTGCCCAGATTTAAAAAGTAACTCAAAAGTAACGTAACACATTACTTTACATAAAAAGTAACGTAATTAGTTACTTTTTTAGGGAGTAATGCAATATAGTAAGGCATTACTTTTAAAAGTAACTTTCTCCAACACTGCTCTGGAGAAGGAAGCCGGGAGAAAACATCACTGATTCTTTGGCATAGCGAAAGATCTAGAAGCAGAGGTGTTGATGAAAAGAGTTTGGTGGAGCTGTCACTATCACTTTTGGTCAATTGCCCTAAACATCAGGTGTGATTTGTGGTTTAACATGTCCATCAAATGGACCATTCATGGCTAACCAGATACTCTTGGACACAAATGAATGACCAGATTTAATGCTAATTGTTAAATACATGGGGTTTGGGAGGAACACGTTCAGGTAGTCCAATCAGTGCAAGAGGAGGCTGGTATATATAGTTATTCCTCACCTCTGTCCTGAGACAGCTTTACAGCATCCCTCACCACCCCATCGCCTCACTCTTGTCTGGTTCCTATCCCAGTTAAAAGGGGGGAGTACTCTGGGTTTGGGCAAAAATTCAGAGCTTAGAGCCCTTCCCCAGACAGCAGGCCAAATAAGCCTACTTTACTATATCTGATTGCATTTACATGTGAACTTGTGAACTGGCTAGTGTAGCTAACAATCTTAGTCTAGTGAGAGCAATTAGGGCAGTGACAGATATAGAGTATTTCAGGTTTATGAGACCAGAATATTCTCGCTACTGTGAACAGAATAGCACAGAATTGCCGGTAGACCAAACCAGTGAATACCGGCCATACCGGCCCACTTCGAGCACTACTCAGAGCAATATCACTTTCCTGTGGACATGCAGCTAGAAATAGCTTGTCTTTCTAATGATGATGCCTGGAAGAGAAATCAGGTGTGAATGTGTTTACTGTCCTTCTTCTCCTCATAAACCATCCCAAATCACAATATTTATGGCTGTTGGCCACTTTTAGTTATTAACATTCACTTACATTGTTTTCGATCACAGGTGAAAAGATTCCTTCCAAAATAATCACACAAAATATTGTGAAATTGCCATTCATTTTTCAAGGTGATATAAAACCAGTAATCTGTGTTTCACCATTTCTGGCATGATGTTTTATTTCATCTCAATAAAAGAAGAACATTTCTGTAATGGCTGCTGGATAATTGCTCCTCCAATTTAAAAGATTAAAAGTTCTTTAGCGGGTTGAGAGGTTAATTGCTAATGGCAAATCATAAAAAGCTAACCACAATGTACTGT
The DNA here is from genome assembly GCF_001515625.1 of Sinocyclocheilus rhinocerous. NCBI lineage: Eukaryota > Metazoa > Chordata > Actinopteri > Cypriniformes > Cyprinidae > Sinocyclocheilus > Sinocyclocheilus rhinocerous. The sequence continues at coordinate 36,095 of NW_015652152.1, forward strand.
TTCAATTAATGATATACTCTATCTACAAAAGGTTAATTTGTTAGGAAATTTTCATATTGTGTTGTGCCAAGACTTACAGCCTACCATATGGACATGCTAAACCAATTTGAATGCTAAAGTCTATTCAGCAGTAGCCCTTCACTTGTTTGTGGTTTTGCAGTCTGCAGAGAGACATCTCAGACTCTCAGTTATGCACACAGTCCGTTCAGTGGTGTTTGACGTACAATTAACACATGTACATCCCCTTTCCCGTAAAATGATGCAGCTCACTGCTTAGCTACCATCATATGATGCATTGCTTGAGAAATTACCTGGCTAAATGCAACTGTTTCCCAAAATCTTAATAGTGGTCACACCTCTGTAAAATCAAGCACGTTGGTTCAACAATATAAGACTGTTGTAATCCCTGTTATTTTGTGTCGTGGCAATTTTCTATTTCAGTAGAGGTATGACACAAAAGTCTTTTGAATATTTATTTTCCTGCAGGAAAAGGTCTACATTCATACAGTCATTCAGGGTTGGCTGTAGATTGCAACAAAGAGGAAACACCCAAACTCAACATTTATACCTTCATCAAATGCGGATGCTTTGATCTCATCCAATCATAATGCATATTCAACATATATGTCCATTTAAGGTGCCTAACTATGTCCTCCAGATGCGTTTCTAAGAATTTCATGCAACTCATTTTCTATGTAGCCAGGACGTCTAAGAAACTAAGATAACATCTCTGTCTCACACTTGTCTTGCACACACACACAAATAGATTTCCTGTGATCTCTCAGCTCATCAAAACTCAAGCATACTGAAGCAAACTGAGACACTCTTTAGTACAGTGAAGCAAATAATACAGAAAAGAAAATTTCCTCCACATTTTGCTTAATTGGATGTTTGATGCATCAAGGGTTCCCTCATATATAATACTCCGGGGTTCCTTTAAGCATTTATGTACACATGCAAACATTTTTAACTTGAATGTGCAAGGCTATTGGTGTCAGCCACAGTTGATTAGTTATTTTAGCTGTACAAATCAATCTGTTATGCTATTTATCACCATATTTTAATTTATTAACATTATGACATTAACATTATCTATCTATTTCAAATTCAACCCTGATACCAAATCTTATTTCTTGCGTAGAAAGAAATAAAAGTTCAAAAGTTATAGAAGTAGTTTAGAAGTTTACTCTAAAGAAAATGTACTGCACTAAAGTTTACAATTTATATAAAATAAACATTTTACTATATATTTTGGAATTTAAAATCGCCGTCAAAAATCAAAAGTCACGTCTAAATAAGTTATGTTCCAAATTGGTATCACGAAAGTTGATATCACAAAATTTGAGGTTCATGTGAGATTTTATTTACACGCTATACCAAAAATAGCCACCAGGTGAAACCCAAACTCTGTAGAATTTTTTTGACGTCTTTTCCTGTCACATATGTTTACATTTTTGTCACAATTTTACTTAAATGTATATCACAAAATATCCACCTCATATGCAACACTGAAACTCAAGCAATATGTACAATGTGTATTTTGACAAGATTCTAAAAAAAGATTTGATTATAAAAGATTTTAGATTTTGTAATATGACACTGCCCACTAAGGGAGGAGCCTGCTAACACAGAAAAGAAAATTTCCTCCACATTTAAGGGGATAATGTAAATATATACATACATACCGTATGTTACATGTACTTAAAATATGTCAGTAAATATGTATGTAATAAGTAAATTATGTATAATTACAAGCAGCAAACCCTAAACCAAACCTCTGACCCTAATATTAACCCCATAGTATATAGTATATAGTAAGATCAAAAAGTCTTATTCCAAATTAAATGCTGGCTAAAAAATAACACACATGCTTTTACTCTGACATTTTTTTTTTTATTATGCTAGCCTAGTTGTTCTTCAGCAACAGTTGTTCCCCATTGTACAATACATATCTAAAATTTCTAGAAAGCTAGCAAACAACAAACACCAAACAAACTAGTTGGGAGATCAATGCTGGAACCTATTAGGAGTGAGAGAGTGGGCTGGAGAGTAGGGGGGCTCCCAGCAATAAAACCATATGACTTACATTAAGTGAGAAAGATGAAGTACCAGGACAGGAGGAAATGGGATTATGACGTGGCCTGAGGGGAATGAATATCTGGCAAAAGTATTGCACGATCAAGGGTGACTCAGCTCCAGCAGGTGAAAAGAAATTAAATAAATAACCGCCTCCCATCTTCTGCTTCATCTTTCTTTCTTTTGTCCCTTGTTATTGTTTGCCCATTATATATATATATGAAGATTTGCATTGCAGGTAGGAGAAGAAAACCTGGATTGAAGCAGATCAGAGGATGCGAAACAAATGTATAAGATATGCTTTTTAGGCTGTCACAGTTAATAAAAAAATGCTAGAATAAGCATTAGAATAGATGATTAATCAAATGAATTGCATAAATATGTGCTAATAAATGTCCCAAAAGATAAGCCTTTCCCTGGCAGACCACAGCAATCCATTTTACAGCTGAGTTCCCCGGTCTGTCCAGGACACGTTTGCACAATATATCATCGATATTTTTAAATCATTGGTCTATAAACAAATACAGAAAAAATAACTTTGCTGATGGCATCACACTCTTTTTCATAAAACTAAATGAGAAAATATTTGTCTGGTGTACATAAAGTACATAATTATCTCAGACATGTAGATATCACTGCTTTTTGTCAAGTTCAGGGTTAGGGTTATGTTAAAATGACTTGGTTGGACCATCAACCATTATGGCACCTGCTGGGTTTACCAAGATTTTGACGATCCGAAAATAAAGTACCGTATTGTCCCGAATATAAGACGATGTTTTTTTCTTGGAAATACACTATTAAACAGAATAGCTGAACTTTAGTTCACAAATAAAATACACAAATAATGGTTGCACGTTATTTTACAGTATGTGCACTTACATGTACTTACAGTGTACTGACCTAAGAAAGTACTGGTAATATAAGATAACTACATGGGGTAGGTTCAGAGTTAGTACCTAGTTATTACCTAGTTATCGTAATTACTATAATAAGTACATACTGTAGTATGTGCATGAGGAACAGGACTGTAAAATAAAGTGCTACCCAAATAAAATCTGAAAGTGAATACTGCTTTCTTATAATTCAGATTTTGAATGAATGGAAAGATGCTTACAAATACTTGACCTAGAACATGAATTGATGTTGAATTAAACTAACAAACTGATAACTTTGCTTCTTTTTTCAGTGCTTATATGCTGCTGCTACATCATACTGCAAACTTAAAAAATCAGACATTAATTGCAATATTTTTGTATCACATTTTTCTTTCTTTCTTTCTTTCTTTTTAGTAATATGAATCAAACTAAATTAACATGTTAAATCAGCCCTAATTATTTTGTCTCCTTATGCTACCATATTTTGTGGCAACTAATCATAAAATCCAGTAAATACAGGTGACAAGAAAGAGCTTAGTCCAGCTGTTTCAATCCTTTTCCTGTCCTTGAAGTCCTTGAAATGCACGGCCACAATGACAGAGGAAGAAAGAAAGCAGAGAAACACTGAACATGCTTACGAAGAAAACCAAGTCTTTATAATAATGAATAACAACAAAAATGAACATTAGAAAAGCTTTCGGAATGGGGAGGGTGACAATTAGCTAACCTAAATGCCAAAACTGCTTCCTCCACAGAGCCAGCTTAACCTATTACCTATTATCTCTAATGCATCTAATGTGAGCACGGATTGAAACTCATCAGAGACGGTGGGGTGCTCTGTATTGCGAAAGCATTCAGACCAGCATAATAGTTCTTCATTGTTTCGTTCAATGATCGACTGAGCTTGAATTGGCTATGTATTTCATCATGTTTCCTCTTCTGCAAATATGAGTGACCTTGATTTAACCCTCTCTTTTCACAGTGACTGGTGATACATAAACACAGAACAGTAGGAGAAACGGCATTAATCTAGTTTATTAAGATTGGAGCGATATTCTCTCAACCAATCAGGGGAAGGTTCATAAATTACGATGTATTTCAGTCTGTTGTAAATGTTGATGTGAGCAACCGATTGAAATTCAAGTCTGTTCATTGAAAACCATTTCCTTTGCTGTCATTCTTATGTATTTACATTTAAAATAAGCGCATTGTCAGATTTCCAGCTAATACAACCAGCCAAAAAAAAAAAAAAAAACCTTCCATGAAAACAAGCATGGTTACACTTTATTTTATAGTGCGTATACTTGTGTATACTTACAATGTACTTACCTAATGAAATACTGGGTAATATAAGGTAACTACATAGGTTAACTTTAGGTTTAGGGGTAGGTTCAAGGTTAGTACCTAGTTATTACCTTGCTATTGTAATCACTATAATAAGTACATAGTATGTACAGTACATGTGGAACAGGACTGTAAAATAACCATAATTGATGCAAGAAGTGGCACAATAAGAGCAGGATTTTGGATATATAACATTCTATCCATACACAATGCTAAAATTGGGTGTGATACAACATAATCAATAAAAAAATACAGCCAGTTGTGTTGCTTTCCTGAAAGCATCTCTAGCCAACTATGGTTGCACGTTCCATTATTACCAATAAAGATCAATGATTTTGTGTTATATCAGAAGTGGTTCTTCAGTCCAGTGAATTTTTAGTGCTGGTAAAGCTATGCAACCTTACAGAAACAAACAAACAAAAAGACTAAATTTAGCGTAGACAAAAGCTTGTTGTTTTGTTGGAGTAAGACACAATACGAGCAGGATTTTGAGCAGGATTTTGGACGTACAGAACACACGGGACATTCTGTCCATACACAATGCTAAGATTGGGTGTGGTACAATATAATCATTCACAAAATAGGGCCAATCAGTTGTGCTTTCCAGAAAGCATCTATAGCCAACTATGGTCGCAAGTTCTGTCAGCTAAGACAAAACTTTGACAAAACCTTGTTTTGGTACATAAAGATCAAGTTTAGACACCATTAGATACAAGATGAAGTTTAATGATTTTGTTTTATGTGAGCATTGGTACTTTGTTCTAGTGATTTGCTATGTTGTTAAAGCTACACAATGCCATAGAAACAAAACAAAACATAACAAAAATATATATAGGGTTGACAAAAGCATTTTTTTTTTTTTTTTTTAGTCATGGCTGGTTAGAACAAAAACTCTGGACCAGCAACATATTCTAATTGAGGAACATGCTCTACTTGGCTAAATCACACAGTGTGGAGAAACAGAGTATACTATGGAAAAACAAGAACTGGGAGATTATTTTTAGCATGGTCTCATCTGGTGACACTAGCTGAAACAAGGGCATGAAATAAGGGCCATTTCATTTCAGACGTCTCAGCTGTATTGATAGTGATGTTTACTGTGCGTCTCTTGTTAGAAGAGCTTTACTCTTGTTGCTATTTGGAGATCAGAGGACTGCAACATAAGACAGATATTGAATAGCAAACCCTCATACGCACGACACAGACACTGGCGTTCTGTATTACTGTCCGTTTGTAAACTATAAGCCTCATACCATGGCTTATCAGGAAGCAGAGAATGAGGACGCCATGAAGCTACAAATGGATTTAAAGCCTGAGTGAACAAGAAGAAAGAAAGCAGCGCTTATTCATACAAATGAGTGGTTCGGCATTTTCCAAATGAGATTTGCATACAATTTTTGGTGGTTCTGTGTAATTTAAACTGCAAAACAATTTTGTGCATGAGGAGAAGTGGCATTACAAGCATAGTGCAGGAATTGAGTGTGTGTGTGTGTGTGTTTGTGTGTGTGTTCAAGACTAGAATTGTACTTTCTGAACCCAAGTGGTCACGGTTTAGCTTGTTAGTATGACCTTGTTAGTCCCTTCTGTCAGAAGTCATAACAACACCATCTGGTACTAAAAAAACCCCAACCTTTTCATATGACAGTAATTGTAATTGATTAAACAGAGTCTAAGCTCAGGGTTATTATAGTGTTATACATATTAGTGTTACTTGTTGTTCCAGAAAGTCTGGTTGATCAAGAGCATGCAAATAAATAAGATTTAGTTTTTATCAATTTTGATCTTTTTTTTTTTTTGTTTGAATAGCAGGTGAGCATTTTAAACCAAAACATTTAAATACGAGTCTGTTCTTGAGAATCAGATAGAACCACTTGGGAGAGAATTCAACAGAAGAGAATTCAAGTCAAAAGACTTGAACAGTGGCACAGGAGGATTACCAAACCATTGATTTATGTGTGAACATAGTAGCAAAAGTAATACAAAAATTCAAAAAATGGACTTGTGTCAAGGTCCCAGAATCAATCAGGCCTTCACTTGAAGTTTCCATTTCTTGATGACTGATTTTTGCTAAGAAAAGAGCAGGAAAAAGCCAAGCAAGTGTCTCTGAGCTGGCAAAAGCAATGAGAAAAGCTACTGTTTCACTACACATAAAGCACTTACTGTAGCAAAAGCCCAAGAAATGCATTTAGCCTTGTCTGAGGCCCATATTAAAAAATGAAGACTTTTGGGAATCCATGCTCTGGTCTCATGAGACCAAATTAATCATTTTGGATCTAACAGCATCCAAAATGCTATGCCGTTGCTGGGGGAGGAGTGCAGTGAGAAATTCCTGTTCCCCACAGAAAAGATCAGCGGGAGTACATTTCATTTGAAGGGCTGCTTTAGCAATGGTGTCATGAATTCACACATGTAATATGGAATTTTCAAACAGAAGATGCTTCCACCTTCTCATTTCCAGCACTGTTTAGCACCTTTTCAACATGACAGTGACTTTCTACATTCTCCCACAGTGAACATCCTGCAGAGGACAAGTATTTCACCTGACCTTAACACTATTGAGTGCCTGTGGGGGATTTGTAGAGACAAGTCTAGCAATACTCCCTATCAAACATCAGGGCACTCCAGAAGGTCATCTTCCAGTAGTTAAAAACGACAGATGTGACAATTTGTCGTGAACTTGCACAGTCAATTCCAAGAAGGGTCAGAGCAGTGTACTTAAAAAAAAGGACATACATACTAGAATGACACATGTTGAATTTAATCAAGGGTGTACTCACTTTCGCAACCCTTAATTTAAAGGTGCCATAGAATGCATTGATACAATATTTTAAATTGTTCTCTGATATCTACATAGAAGGTATGTGGCTTACTTAAGGGCAAAAAATCTCTAGAAACGATTTTATATGCAACATTTACTTTTGGCCCACAGCCTCCAATAAATTTGGTCTTTGGTCATTCATATTAAAGGGGTCATCGGATGCGACATGCACTTTTACAAGTTGTTTGAACTGAAATGTGCGGAAGAAGTGAGTATAAAGTTATTTTAGGAATCTTTGCAAATCGCCTTTCCTAATAACGTGCTAGTTAGCAAGTTCCGCGGCTAAAGTAAACAGTATCATGAGAACGGCTTGTCACCCCATGGAAGAGAGGGGCGGGGGGGGGAGAGGCCCAT